>NW_016802989.1:0-362 GCF_001698545.2 Rhinopithecus bieti | reverse complement strand
ATTATATCTGTTATATCTATATGTTATACCTATATGTATTATAACCATATTTTAAACCTATATCCATTATATCTATATTTTTTATCTATATCTGTTATATCTATTATACAATATATTTTTATAATTATATCTATTATAGCTATATTTGATACCTTTATATATTATATCTATTGTCTATATTTTTTACCTGTATCTATTATATCGATTTTTTATACGTGTATGTATTATATCTATTACGTCTATATTTTGTACCTATATCTATTATATCAATTATGTCTATACATTATACCTATATCTATTATATCGATTATGACTATATTTTATGCCTATATCTATTATATCTACTATGTCTATATTTTATA
>NW_016802988.1:6292-7784 GCF_001698545.2 Rhinopithecus bieti | reverse complement strand
ACATGTACCCTAGAACTTAAAGTATAATAAAAAAAAAAATACAAAATTGGCCGGGCATGGTGGCACATGGCTGTAGTCCCAGCTACTCAGGAGGCTGAGACAGTAGAGTTCCTTGCACCTAGGAGGTGGAGGTTGCGGTGAGCCGAGATCACACCACTGCACTCCAGCCTGGGCGACGGAGTGAGACTTGGTCTCAAAAAAAAAGAAAAGAAAAGAAATCAAATCTTTTTCCTGAGTTCTAAGCTCAGGAATCTGTAATATCTTTTAAATTTTTTATTTTTATTTATTTATTTATTTATTTTGAGACAGAGTCTTGCTCTGTTATCTAGTCTGGAAGTACAGTGGTACAATCTCGGCTCACCACCACCTCCACCTCCTGAGTTCAAGTGATTCTTCTGCCTCAGTCTCCTGAGTATTCGGCCAATTTTTGTATTTTTGGTACAGATGGGGTTTCACCATGTTGGCCAGGCTGGTCTTGAACTTCTGGCCTCAAGTTATCTGGCTGCCTTGGCCTCCCAAACTGCTGGGATTACAGGCGTGAGCCACCATGCGCGGCCTAATATCTTTTTTAAAATGTTGAATTTCACAAAGGTAATCTCTGATGTGTTTATTTGATGTCTATGTCCCCTACTAAATTCCATGACTCTGTTAGAACAGGGACATGTCTGTTTTGTTGTGTGCTGTATCCTCAGTAATGAGGATGGTAACTCTCAAATAGTAGATACTTGACATTTTTTTTTAAGTTTAATGAATGAGTGAAAAAAAGTCAAAAGTAGTAATAACAACAATTAACTATCATGGATTACTGATGAGTCACTCTCTTAATTACAGGCAGATGTGATGAGGCAGGCATTTGTTTGGATAGCTTCCTTAGTGAATCATGTGACCTATTTATGGCTTACAATTATATCGTTTTGTGAAGGTGGTGTGGGAGTGTTCATAAATTTTTCAGGATGTCTGCTTCATTATAAAGATAACATGAGATGGTAAATTTCAACATAGCCTGAACAAAATTGGACTTTAGGAAAGCCTTAAAGCCTTATTCAGAGCTGAGGAACTCATAACACATGTTTTGCAGGGGTGTGCCTGTAATATCAAATGAGTCCCTGAAGGGAAAAGCCAATGACATTAAGAAACCTGTAAATGCTTTTGATAGGACCACTAGCAGAGATTCCTTGACTTAGTTGTGCCCTTACCTAAAACATCACCCAGGAAATAATACTCATCAGTACACCCTTTTCAGGGCATTCATTTGCAGATGCTTCTGGTCAATAAATCAGCAAACATTCCTACTGCACCTACTATTTGTCCTGTCCTGTGAAGACACTCTCCCACACCAAGGCCCTGGCAATGATGAGTAAGACATAGTTCGCGTTTGTGATTGCTCACAGACTAGTGGAGCCATAGTCACAATATAAGTACCCTAATGAAGGTATTAATTTTTTGTTTTGTCTTTTTTTTTTTTTTTTTTTAGACAGAGTCTCGCTCAGTC
>NW_016802988.1:0-1963 GCF_001698545.2 Rhinopithecus bieti | reverse complement strand
AAAAAAAAGAAAAAAAAAAGAAACGTGGACAGTCTCCCTCTTCTAATTTCCTTTTGCCTTCACAATCAAGATGAAACCAGGAAGTCTGGGTAAAATATTTGTTTTACCAAGTTATGTCTGGGAGTCCTCAGGAGGTGTTTTTAACGTCCTCGTGAACCTTATGAACCTGTTAGCTATAGTGAACATGTAGCACCCACCATTCTCCTCATCTGCTGCAGCCCTCTCACTGATATGGATAGTTCAGTAAGACACCTGAGTGCCTTACCCTTGCCACAGTTAGTGTTCACTGTCAAAGTATAGTTTTAGGAAGTTAAAATCTGACTCATACAAAATATAAAGCGAGCACCAATGAATTTTTTTTTTTTTTTTTTTGAAATGGAGTCTCGCTTTGTCTCCCAGGCTGTAGTGCAGTGGCGCAATCTCTGCTCACTGCAACCTGTGTTTCCTGGGTTCAAGCAATTCTCCTGCCTCAGCCTCCCGAGTAACTGGGATTACAGGTACATGCCACCACGCCCAGCTAATTTTTGTATTTTTAGTAGAGACAGGGTTTCACCATATTGGCCAGGCTGGTCTTGAACTCCTGAGTGCAAGCAATCCACCTGCCTTGGCCTCCCAAAGTGCTGGGATTACAGGCGTGAGCCACCATGCCCAGCCTTAAAATTCGTATTTAATTCATTAATGAGGATACAGCAGTATGGTAAGTAGGTTCAGAGGAAAATCTGAAAGATAGATACTGATACTAAAAGAATTTTAGAATAAGATTACTAAATTAGATACACCACTGGTTGATATCCCATAGGGGAACACAGCTGTTAGCTTTGGGATTATCTTTTCCACCAGACAGAAAACATTTGCATGAAAGAAGTCTGCAAGTTAATATGCAACTTTACAGAGACTTGATCTTAATCAATAGTAAGCAGTAAGTTAGGCAAGGCACCGTGGCTCATGCTTGTAATCCCAGCACTTTCGGAGGCTCTGGCAGGCCGATCACCTGAGGTCAGGAGTTCAAGACCAGCCTGACCAATATGGTGAAACCCCATCTCTACTAAAAATACAAAAATTAGCCAGGCATGGTAGCAGGCGCCTGTAATCCCAACTACTCAGGAGGCTGAGGAAGGAGAATCTCTTGAACCCAGGAGGTGGACGTTGTTGCAGTGAGCCAAGATTGTGCGACTGCACTCCAGCCTGGGTGACAGAGCAAGACTCCATCTCAAAAAAAAAAAAAAAAAAAAAAAAAACATCAGTGCCAAGGTTGTGTACTTTTTATATTGCTGAAATTGCAAATTACTGAGGTGTCAGGAAAGTGCTCCCTCCCATGCTATCAGATGTCAGCTAGGAACTAGATCCGTGATCCGTCAGCTTTTGTGGTTTGTCTCCGTCTCCACAGGGCTCAAATATGTCTCTGAGGCTGGGCAGGGAAATCAATACCCAAGAAAATAAAGTACCATCCTCTTTATTTTCATCTTTCCCCAGGTGCCCATTCAAACTTCCTTTACATAGGTGCACTATGCAATTTGATACTGTTCCAAATAATATCTTTGAGTTGCCTACTCCTCCAAGTCAAGAGACATGCCCAAACAGTTCAATTTCAGCCATGGGAACAATTACATAAACCAGGAGGTTCATAATAGTTATATTTTAGATGATTACTGTCATTCCAGGAGGTTATAGAGGACACCATATACCTGGCTTGGGAATAATGCAGGCCCGTTGCCAAGTCCAAAGGCAACACCCAGCACCATTTCTGCCATATAAAGACTAAAATGACATCTTGATTTATCACTCTCTGATTTGGATAAGATTATTCATTCCCATGAAGTGTAGATTTGAGAGCTCCTGAGCATTTCTGCTACAAACCAGTCATCCAGAGACAAGCAGGAGAATAGTGATTCTGTACCATCCTCTTTGTTTAGGATCTGATAGTCTCAGCAAAGCCTGACCTTCTCACTTCACTTTTTCACAA
>NW_016802987.1:0-250 GCF_001698545.2 Rhinopithecus bieti | reverse complement strand
CTTCTCATGGATCAGTTTGGTAACATTGTTTTTGGGGAATCTGAGAAGGGATATTTTGGATTGCATTGAAGCCTATGGTGACAAAGGAAATATCCTCAGATAAAAACTAGAAAGAAGCTTTCTGAGAAACTTCTTTGTGATGTGTGAATTCACCACAGAAGGTTATACATTTCTTTTCATGGAGCAGTTTGCTAACACTCTTTTTGTGGAATATTCAATGGGATATTTGGGAGCATATTGAGGCCTATGG
>NW_016802986.1:0-404 GCF_001698545.2 Rhinopithecus bieti | reverse complement strand
GCACTTTGAGGAATATGGTGAAAACGGAAATATCCTCATATAAAAACTAGAAAGAACTTTTCTGTGAAACATCTTTGTGATATGTGAACTCATCGCACAGAGTTACACCATTCTTTTCAAGGAACAGTTTGGTAGCACTTTTTTTGAGGATTCTGAGAAGCCTATGCTGACAAAAGAATATCCTCAGATAAAAACTAGAAGCAAGCTTTTTGAGAAACTGCTTTAAGTTGTGTGAGTTCATCTCACAGAGTTACATTGTTGTTTTCCTTGAGCAGTTTGATAACACTGTTTTCATGGAATCTGCAACAGGATATTTTGGAGTGCATTGAAGCCTATGGTGACAAAGGAAATATCTTCAGACAAAAACCAAAGAATCAATCTCAGAAACTTCTTTGTGATGTGTA
>NW_016802985.1:41620-44165 GCF_001698545.2 Rhinopithecus bieti | reverse complement strand
ATCTTGTGAGGAAAAAAAGAATCTTTGAATGGAAAAAAAAAGTTTGTAACAAGATTGGAGACATTATGTTTTTGTTAATGTCATATTTTAGCTTTAAGGGCATCCATTGACTATCTGCCGTGAAAGATGAAACACTTTCTACTGATGCCTTCCTGGCACCTACACTCTCTCCAGCTTACCAATTTTGTTGGTTATATTGTCACTTTGAAAAAGCAAAATCTGTAACGGTTAAATCCACTTTCCAAAATTCCTTTCATAATTTTATCTTAGAACTGAATTGGGATGGATTTGTTTCACACTGGCACTCATGATATCAAGCCTTGTCAATTTTAGAGTGATTTTCCTATAATCTGTTTGAATGGATTTCAAGAGTAAGTAGTAGCCTTTTTTCAAGAAGAAACCCTAGTTGCTCTCATATGTCTTCATACTTCAAGGACAATTGTGAAGAATATATCACACCAAGCTTTATAGCCATTGTTCCATTCTATCCTGACATAGAACATCTAGGCCAACCTGATTTTTCTCCATGTTCTTCTAGACTTCCTTTTCTTCCTTAATGCCCTTATGTTTGTTTTTAATCTTTGGTAATACCCTTAAGTGATGGTCTAATGAGAAATTTATTGTGTATTTTGCAGTTTTTCTGAAAACCAACTTTGAACCACTAGAATGAAGTCCTGATTTATTCTTAAAAATGCCTCTTCTGTTACATCTTTATTTTTTCCTTCTGTTCCAGTCTTCACAAATGTCCTATAATCATCTGGAAAAAAGTTCAACATCATTGATTATTAGAGAAATGCAAATCAAACCCACCATAAGGTACCACGTGACACCAGTCAGAATGGCTATGATTAAATGTCAAAAAATAGCAGATGCTGGCAAGGTTACAGAGAAAAGGGAACACTTATGCACTGTTAGGAGTGTTAATTAGTTCAACCATGTGGAAATCAGTATGGTGATTCCTGAAAGAGCTAAAAACAGAACTACCATTTAACCCAGAAATCTAATTACTGGGTATATACTCAAATGAATATAAATCCTCCCATAAAGATACAAGTATGTGCATATTCATTGTAGCATTATTCACAAGGGGAAATACATGGAATCCACCTAAATGCCCATCAGTGTGGACTGGATAAAGAAAACATGGTACACCATGGAATACTTTGCAGCCATAAGTAGGAATGAGATCATGTCCTTTGCAGGAACAAGAATGGAGAAGGAAGCCATTATCTTTAGCAAACTAATGCAGCAACAGAAAATCAAAGTTTTAAAAAAGGGAAAGTCAATTATATAAACATTGAATCCTCTTTGTCTTTCATTGCTATCAAATCCAGTGCTAAACATGCATATCTTTCTTTGTGTATTTGGAGCGATTTCCTAAAATCTATCCATTGTGTTTCTGACAGTTTTTCAGTCTTTTAAATTTTATTTTACTGCAGTCCAAATAAGCATTGTCAACCTTTTTGTTCTTATTTTTTCTGTCTTAGGAGCTTTCCCAACTTAATTTAAATCAAGTGATCTGTGACTTCTGTTGTTTTGTAATCTCTCTTCTTTTTTTCTTAAAGGTGTGTACTTATTTCAACTCATGTTTAAAGCACAATAGTGTGTTGAAAATGTGTTGTAGAGTATAAAGAATGATACTGGAAGAATTTTCTGAAATCTACATTTGCTTACGTAAACACTATTTTCTCTTCCTCTCCGTTTTTTGTTTTTTGTTTGTTTGTTTGTTTTTGCTTTTGTTTGCATGTTTCTCTTTCCATACTCCCCACACTCCTTCCTTGCAATTATTAAGCAAGAGTTTTCTGGTGGGTATTTTGACTTTTATTCTCTTAGAACAGATCACTGGCAATGCACAAAAACTAAAATTGAAGTGATCTGTTCTATAGCTGTCATTTTAGTTTTTTACTTTAAACTCCTTCTTATCAAATCCATTATTGTTTGTCTTGGGTTTGTTTTTCTTAGATTGAATAGTTTAGATACCTGGTATAGATGATTGCAAAACCCCTGTATTAGTCAGTTGCTGACAAAGACATATCTGAGACTAGGTAATTTATAAAGAAAAAGATGTTTAATGGACTTACAGTTAGTTCTACATGGATTGGGAGGCCTCACAATCATGGCAGAAGGTGAAAAACACATTGCTGTGGCAAGACAGACTCAGAGCCAAGTGAAAGGGGTTTCACCTTAAAAAGCCAAAAGATCTCATGAGACTTATTCACTTCCATGAAAACGGTCTGGGAAAAACCATCCCCACGATTCAATTATTTCCCACCAGGTCCCTCCCACAACACACGGGAATTATGGGAGATACAATTCAGGATGAGGTTTGGGTAGGGACACAGCCAAACATATCATCCCTTATAGCATTGTTTCTCTGTGGTTGTATTTATAATTTTGTGACAACTTCCTCCCCAACTTAAATTGCTTAACCTCAGACAGCCTTGTAGAATTGGACATCTAAGTCTTATGAAAATAATGGGGGTGACAGTTTATTTTTATATTATTATTATTATTATTATTATTATTATTATTATTATTATCATCA
>NW_016802985.1:28746-40851 GCF_001698545.2 Rhinopithecus bieti | reverse complement strand
CTTGCTTTCATTGAAGATGAAATTTTCTTCCACTTATTTTATTGAGAAAGAGATTGAAGTTAAAAATGGCTTTCAACATTTAACAGAAATACCGGATAGTTTTCATTTAAGTTATTCATCTTAGAAGAAATTTCTTTAAAAGCTTAACTTTTTGCACCTAGGGATCATTTTAAAGTCTTTCAAATATTTATTCAAGAAATACTATCAAGTGCCAGCTATAAGACTGTGATTAAGCTAAGTCCTGAATATGTATCAATGAATAAATGAACATAGCCACCCTTATATCACAAAGAGAATAGTCCCCAAGATAAACAAAAATAGAGTAAAGAATATGGGTCTTTGTGCTATGTAGGAGAGGATGGCGTCTGGGGAGTGGTTGCTATGGAAGATTCATGAGCAAGATGTCTTTTCAGTAAATTCATTCCATCTTAATTTGAATGGCATATCCCACTCATATTATAATATCCCTATTTCTAGCAGAATTAGATTTGTAAGCAAATTTGCCATTGTAGGCGTAAAATATATTTCTTCATTTGAACCATGATTGATTTCTTCTTGAAACAGAATAAGCCAATCTCTGTTTGAAGAGTGAACACCATCTTCATTCAGTTCCCTTCTCTCTTCTTCCCTCCATTGCAGACTAATTTTCAAGTTACTGTCCTCGCTTATTTTAGATCTGATATATGTCATTACTTTGGAATCATTTGTTTATATAGTTGGTTTTACTTAATGGAATTCCTGCTTTGGGCAATTCTTTATTAATGGGCATTTTATCATTTTATTGAAGCCATGGTCTTCAGTTTGGGAGAAGGAGCAAGTCATCTTCCAGACATTTTTTTCCCCAATTTGAGGTCTTAGAAACTGACATGATTAGTCAAGAATACGTAATTAAAATTGATTTGAGTTACTTAATATTCATGTAATCACCAATGTTTTCTGTTAGAAAATTAAGTAATTAAGGTGACTATTGATCATTATGAATGACAATATAAATGCATACTTTCAAAAGGACGAGCTCTCAATTTTTCATCCATGTGGTTAGTCACTTAAACTGGAATCTTGTCTACTGATAAATTATGCTTAGATAATACAGAAATAAACATATTGCATTGTTGGGCAAATTGAATAAATGTTGAGTTTGAATTATTAAATTGAAAGAAAGCATTCTAACTGAAGAAAATGACCATTCTTTCAATTCCTCAGGCATCTCTAAAAATAAGGAGAAAATAAAATAGGATATGGTTATTAGGGCAGAGGTATTATTGGATCTGGCATAGATTCAGCAAAAGAAAACAGTGCAATTTAAAAGCTATTATAACTCCACAGTTTGAAATTTGCCCTAAAGAAGTCGTCAAATTAACCAAAAGATTTATGTCTGAAAATGTTTATTACAATTGTGTTCCATGGTTCTCCAGGCTATACAGAAAACATGGTTCTGAGATCTGCTCCATTTCTGAGGAGGCTTCCTGAAACTTACAATCATGGCAGAAGATGAAGGGGAAGCAGCCCCATGTTACATGGCTAGAGCATAAGAGAAGAGGCAGAGAGATACCAAACATTTTTAAACAACCAGATCTCACAATAATTCACCGTCATAAGGACAGTGTCAATGGGAAAATCCATCCCCATGTCCAATCACTTTCCACCAGGTCCCAACTCCCATTCGACTTTATAATTCAACATGAGATTTGGGTGGCGACACAGATCCAAACCATATCAGACTGAGAAAGATGAAAATCTTTGTTATTTTGAGCAGATGAGTAAAATAACTTGATAGATACACTTCCCTAAGATCACAGCTAAAGTCCTCTCTTGTGCCTGTAGTGCTTTTGGGACAAAGTTGACACTTTTTTTTTTTAAGATGGAGTCTCTCTCTGTCACCCAAATTGGAGTGCAGTAATGTGATCTTTGCTCACTGCAACATCTGCCTCCCAGGTTCAAGCAATTCACCTGACTCAGTCTCCCAAGTAGCAGGGACTATAGATACAGGCCACCATATCTCACTCCATTCTTCTTAATATACTTACCTGATATATTCATCTGTCACAGCCACCAAGTATATGTTCCAGCCTTTTTCTTACTATTCGTAATTACCTCAGTGCGCCATGTAGTTTACTTCACTGTGTTTCTGTGCACCCTATTTTGTCTGACTCAAAAGTTATTTCTTCCACTCTCACTAGTCAACTCTGACTTATGCATTTAAACAACCAATTTAGGGTTGCATTCTCTATCCTGGCAATACCTGGATTTTATGTTAGCATCTTTTAATTTGCCACCTCTTGCTCCAGATGGGGTGCACTCAGAGTACCAAAACTCTTCTCAGAGATGCTTGTAATCGTTGATGAATTTAAAGGAGGAAGATATAGAGAAGAAAGTCCATACACATTAGAAAACGTTCCAAACAGAGTACACAATGGGAAAAAGGGCAAATCATTACAAAATGGCAAAAGGGAGATTTTAGAGCAAACCCCTTCTTAACATAGCAAGTAGGACAGATATTTCTATTTCTTCACATTATTCCACTCTCTTGCTATCCTACAGCCACCTGGCTCAAGTTGCAGATATCATGAAATGGGGCTATGTCATTTAGTAGGAAACAAGACTGTGTAATGTAGGATTAACAGGTTACTCAGCGATGTTTTACTGAACTTTTTTTTAAGGATGTGGAAGGAGCTTTCAATATTTTAATATATATCTTGTCTCCACTGGAAAGACTCCTTGTTCTCTGTTTACTTGGAATGGACCATGCCTTCTGTTTGGAAAACAGTCTTAGATTCTGATACTAGAGAGCTTGGGAGATTGCCCAATTTCTATGTCTAAGGTTCTAGGCCTAAATGGGAAGCTGTCTTCTGTGCTGCACAATCCAGTTCAACAGAAATGAAGACTGTGATTAGAGAACATTGGAGGAATAAGAGAGTATATTGGGCAGGGCCTTACATTATGGTGCACTGTTTTTTTGTGTGTGCTTCACAGGCAATTCCTATACACAGGCTCCCACTTATAGATTATGGAGATCAATTAACCCATACACCCAGAGATGATCCAACAAGATGATGGAGTATTCTAGACGGATCTTGGTGTACACATTGATTTTCTTCTATTAAGAAAATACTACAAAATATGGCTGAGTTAAAATGAATTGTTAACAGCAAATAAAATCACCTTGAAAGATTGTCTAAAATGTTGCATGATTTATTTACATAAAGACTTTTTTTTTCAACTTTTATTTTAGATGTAGGGGGTACATATTCAGGTTCATTGCCTGGGTATATCATGTGATACTGAAGTTTGAGGTATGGTTGATGCTGTCACCCAGGTTCTGAGCATAGTACCTGATAGTTAGATTTTCAACCCTTGCCTCTGTTATCCCTAGCTCTTCTAGTAACCTCAAATATCTATTGTTCTATTCCCAATGTTTAGCTCTCACTTAGAAATGAGAACATGTGGTATTTAGGTTTTCACTTATTCTAAGTAAATTAACACAGGAAGAAACACCCAGGTATTTTGGTTCAAGCAATTCTCAGGTATTTGGATGTTTTTTGTTCTGTGTTAATTCACTTTGGATAATAGTCTGCAGCTGCATCCACGTTGCTGCAAAAGACATGAGTTTATTCTTTTTCACATCTGTGTATTATTCCACAGTGTATATGCACATTTTCTTATCCAGTCCACAGTTGATGGGCACTTTGGTTCATTCCACTATTTTGCTATTATAAATAGCACTATGATAAATATACAAGTTTAGGTGTCTTTTGGTACAAAGATGTATGTCTCTATGTAAAATTTTTTATTTAATGAACTTATTTTTTAAGGAAGTTTTAGTTTCACAGTAAATTTGAGGGGAAAGTGCAGGCGATTCACACATAACTTCTGTCTCAAACAACAAACCACCTCTTTGAGAACATAAAACCTCCACCATACCCTTCAAAAATGTAAACAGTCATGCTTTTCAGTTATTATTTTGGATTAACTATTGCCATTTCCTCGGAGCCTCCTTTCCTTGTTTGGCTCAACATTTTTAATAGATTTTATTTTTTAAAGTAATTTTAAGGTCACGGCAAAATTAAGTAAAAGGTATAGAGTTTCTATGTGCCTCTGCCCCGCCACATGAACAGCTTCTCCCACTCTCAATGTGCCATTTCATAGTGGTGCATTTGTGACAACTTGATGAACTTACATTGACACATCACTGTCACTTGAACTCCATAGTTCACATTATGGTTTACTCTTGGTGTTGTTCATTCTAGAGGTTTGAACAAATGTATAATAACATGAATCCATCATTTTACTACGTTGGTACAAAAGTAATTATGGGTTTTGCCAATACATTTGTACCAATACTTTTGCACCAAATTAATAGTATCACACAGTATAGTTTCCTTGCCTTAAAAAGTCCTGTATTCTCCACCTATTAAACCATCACTTATTATCTGAATTATAACTCTAGCCATCCTTGTGGATGTGAAGAGGTATCTCTTTGTAAATGACAGATTATTTAGAGGCTAACACTTGGTTTTATGTCCAAGCAATTGGACAAGGCTGATTATTCATGAGGACAATGAAATGAATCCATTTAGCTGCACAGTGAAAAGAGAGTATGTGCAAACAAACAGATAAGAAAACAAGATACACCCAGACATTACCAACCACATTTCAAACCCTTCTCCTTGGCCAACTATCTCATAATATATCCTTGTCTTACATTGCCTTACTGAAAGACAGCGTGGATGATCCTTTGTGAATTTATTGACATTGTTATGCTTCCAAATTCATACCTGCAACGTTAGGTGAAGAGCAGCAGTTGTTTCCGGGATAGCAAGAACATTTTGTTTGCTTTTGCTGATGGTTTAGTCATCTGTTGAGAAACAGAATCATCCTTCATCTCTTTGGCAGTGTCTGGTTAATCAAAAAATCCTGATAGTTCCGTTTTCTAAAATGAATTTGTGTTATAAAGTGATTCAGACTGAAAATGAGAACGGTGTTGGAAGTATCCATGCAATTCAGCATTCCAAATTAATTTGGGATATAGATCACCATCATGAAATATATGCATTTATCAAAGATACTAAGACTCTACTATAATTAAGCATAACCTTCTCTTATTCTTTCTCAGGGCTTTCATATGTTGAATATCTCAACTCCCCTAATAATAGCTACCATCAAAAGACAAAACTGAATTCCAGATATTTATAATTTTCCTCATCCTTTCCCTGGAATAATTGTATAGGGGAATAATGTAGTGGATCTAAGACTTTAAACATAGTTAACTACTATGATATCAGCTGTTAATACTGAAGATATTATTGATGATGATAGTGGTGATGATGATGATGACAATAAAGACAGAGTTTGTCAGAGCATTGAGTCCTTCCCAGCTATCTTCAATACTTGGTCATCAGGGTTTTTACTTTGGAGGCAGTAGTGACATCGGATAATTTTACTAGCACCTGACTCACCAGGACAAGCACTGTCTCTTGCCTACCCGCTATCTATATCTCCTTCCTTTCAAATAAATAGATGTCAAGCTCACTCAGAACACTGTAATGAGACTGCTTAAACCCATCAATGCCCCTGGATTCCCTTGCTGTTTTGGGTGGCTGGGACTGCATGCTCTTTGATCTAAAAAGACAAAGATTTACTTCACAGAACTTCACTCCTTTGCTCATTTTCTTTTTTTCTTGACTATAGATCTTGAAACATGGAGTTGTTGCACTATCTTGTAACCACAAGGCTATGTAATGCATGAAGCTCAAAGCCTGGAGCCTTGGGATATGGTGGCTTCATCCTTAGGAAAAGAGGGGATGAGTCTAGCTACCTAAGGGTATCATTGAGCCATCACACCAACTCACTGCTCAGTGCTAAAGCCAGAGTAATGTTGCTTTTCTGTTACATGAATCCGAATGAAATTTTCTCTGATACACCCTGCCAGCTGCAGGGATTTGTTAATTATTTTACAACTCAAGCCATTGAAATAGCCCACATTTTTCTTTGTGATATTCAGAAATCATTGAACACTTTGAAGAGATGCATAATGAACATGGAATTGCCCAATCACTCCAGACTACCAACATCAGGTGCCAGGTAGGTGGTAGACTCCCTGTACAGCTAGGGGAACTGGGACTGGTGAAACATAGATGAAAATAAAGGACTCACATGTGGACATAATGAGTTGTGAGACAAATACTTGCAGAAATCAAGGAGGAAGTGGGAGCTCAGAAAGTGGATCTGAGGAGAAGTCAATGCATATATCATCAGCAAGGTGATGAGATTCAGTTCAGATTATCCTTGGAGACTGTGAAGAGAGCTGAGTATACCCACCACACAACCTCAGGAAGTCCAGCACTTAGAAACTGATTAGAGGAGGACTCAGTAGTAAAGAGGATGAGGAGAACACTGAGAAGTAGATGGAAAACCGGAAGAAGTTACCAAAGCCAAGAGAGAAGCATTCTAGGAAGAGATCCCATTCAGCTCCAATCAAATGATGCTTAAATGGCCATAACAGACAATGCAGGATAATATCTACTGATTTTGCCAAGATGGAATTTATAACATTATACAAATGTCTCTGAGGATGATGCCAAGTAGAAAAGGCTGAATAGAAAACAGTTTCAAACATAGCATGATTATTTAAATAGAAATACATATATATATATATATTTGTGTTACTAGACTCTGAGACTAATATACACCTTCTCTTGGATATATTGGTTTCCAAATGCTGACGCTTAGGTGGTTAGATCTGGGGTGATTCATACCTTCTTTTTAATATATGCTATATATTTTTGTTCATTTTATACATTTTCAGTCATTTCTTGATTAATTATATGAAGTGACAAAATAACTAAATAATGTGGAGTCCGTTCATGTTTTCAAGTAATCCTGTTTTTATTGACAGGAAATACACACAGTTTGGGAAGTGATCAATTAACTAATGTATTTACTTTGCTCGTATAATTTATTCTTTTTTTATTAGAATTATGTTCTCACTAATAGTGCTGATGTGGTTTGACTGTGTCCCCACCCAAATGTCATCTTGAATTGTAGCTCCCATAATCCCCACCTGTCATGGGAGGGAACCAGTGGGAGGTAATAGAATCATGTAGGCGGATCTTTCTCATACTGTTCCTGTGGTAGTGAATAAGTCTTATGAGATCTGATGATTTTATAAATATCAGTTCCCTTACATGTGCCCTCTTACCTGCTGCCATATAAGATGTGTCTTGTTCCTCCTTTGCCTTCTACCATGATTGTGGAGCCTCTCCAGCCATGTGAACTGTGAATACATTAGCTCTCTTTTCCTTGATAAATTACCCAGTCTTTGGTATTTCTTCATAGCAGTATGAAAATGAGCTAACACAATTGCTCAGACTGGTCTCAAACTCCTGTGTTCAAGCAATCCTACCAATTCAACCTCCCACGGTGCTGAGATTACAAGTATGAGCCATAATGTTCAGCCAGTCACAGAATTTTGAAAGAATTGATCTTCTCTTTTGCCTTCTCCTGACATTCCTAGATTATTGCCTAGGCAGAAATTACTTTGTTTTGAACCAGGTGTACTATAATAAATAATGCTATCTTAAAAGAACATGGATAGCTTTAAACTCTTTTGTATTAGTAGAGTGTTATAATTCCAACAGTACCCCATTCTCTTCTATCTCAAAACCTGCCTCATAACAAATGTTCCTTTTGCAAGAATATTAGCAGAACATTTTTTTTTTCATCAAAGAATAACACAAAACAAGAAGGACAGACATGCGTGTATTTTTTGGTATCCCAGAAGACTATATGTACATATATATATGTATGGTGTATAGGAAATAATTACAGCATCAAATTGAGAAAATTCTGCATCTTTAGTGACTTCACTATTTTAAGAACATGAAGACACATCTGTGGTCAATGAGGCAAAACTGAGAGCTGCCTGTTCTTGTGAATAAATTTTATTGAAACACTGCCAGGTTCATTCATTTACATATTGTCTGTGTCTGCTGTTTCATTACAAAGACAGAGATGAGTGGTTGTAACAGAAACTATATTGTCTGAAAAGCCTGAGATAATTCCTATCTGGTCCTTTACAGGAAAAAGGTGCAGAAAGTAGTAGAGGACCTACTATGTGCAAATAACATAGGAAAAACAAACCTTTTCATGTGGTTAAAACTCAGGGCAATAACAAAGTTATCAAAAATACTAGAAGCGGTTTCCAAAAGATAGAGAGATAATTTCCAGCAGGGTGACTTCAGAAATTAACAGGAGAAAGTGTAAACTAGGGTTTTTTCTTAAGGCAAGGTTGTGAAACAAACATGGCTGGAGAACTTGGCCCTTTCTGTTGGGCCAATGTTTCCTGAAGACTGTCCCACTTTCTTGATGAGAGTTTCTGAGGGCATACTCCTTATAACTAATCAAATGCACACCAGTCATCTCAAGGTTCTAAGAATGTCTTCAGAAATAAATGCAGAAATTCTCAAATGCATAACGAGTCATGAAATGGAGACTGGGGTGTGATCTCATAACTGTGCAGAATGAAGCAACATTTTGGGAGCAGGAGTGAAATATTCTAGGAGAGTTGGAACTTGAGAGAAATTGTATGCAGCCAGGAAATGAGGTGCTAGATGGATGAGAGGCAGAGGTTGCAGTGAACAGAGAGCATGCCACTGCACTCCAGCCTGGGCTACAGGGCCAGACTCCATCTCAAAAAAAAAAAAAAAAAAAAAAAAAAAAAAAAAAAAAAAAATCAATAGTATTCACTTATTAAAATCTGTCCAATGATGTTTGAATACATGCATTGAAGGGAACAAATGGCAGTTCTGTATGCCGACAGGAAGGTCAAATTAGAAAAACTTGGACCAGGCATTACACAAATTTCCCTGCCTCTGTCTGTTCTCTCCAATTGCTACCCTGCTTTAAATTTTACCGAGATAAGTTAAAGCTATGATCTTGGATCACTGCAATCTCCACCTCCTGGGTTAAAGCAACTCTCAAGCCTCAGTCTCCAAAGTAACTGGGATTACAGGTGCGTACCACCATGCCCAGCTAATTTTTGTGGTTTTAGTACAGACGGGGGTTTCACCATGTTAGTTAGGCTGTTTTTGAACTCCTGACCTCGTGATTTTCCTCCCTCATCCTCCCAAAGTGCTGGAATTACAGGTATGAGCCACCATGCATGGCCTGCATAGATCTTAAACAAATGATTTTTGACCTCATACCCAAAACTAGTTAATAATGACAAGCTTGAGGTAGACTAATTCAACTAGCAACACAACATGGATCTCTGTATAGATACGATTATTGGAAATTCTGAACAATAAACTAAGATTTGGAGTTAAAATTAGAAGTCTAAATATTGGAAATGATAAGTAAAAATTAGATGTATTTGCAGATGCTTTGACTGCTGTAAAAGCATGATGATCTGCTTTTGAAGGTTGACTGAATTGACTAGTTCTAAAGTATTTTAATATCTTTTGTATATGCCAGATATAAGTAATAAAGTAAGAAATAAAAATGTTTAAGAGGTCTTAAAGTATTAAA
Organism: Rhinopithecus bieti; assembly: GCF_001698545.2. Lineage (NCBI taxonomy): Eukaryota > Metazoa > Chordata > Mammalia > Primates > Cercopithecidae > Rhinopithecus > Rhinopithecus bieti. Next base: position 31,326 of record NW_016802985.1, on the reverse strand, counting down.
ATACATATTGTGAAATATATTGAGATGTACTCTGCAGGGGACAAATTTCCATCAGCCCATATACATATACATATATACATATGTGGGCTCAACTTCTGCTTTAAGAAAAGCAATGTGTCTTTATTTTATTTTATTGTTAAATTAAATTAAATTATATTTTAAGCTATAGGATAGCTATGCAGGGTGGGCAGGTTTGTTTCATAGTTAAACATGTGTCATGGTAGTTTGCTGCACCTGTCCTTCTATCATCTAGGTATTAAGCCCCACATTCATTACCTGTTTATCAGGATGTTCTCCCTCCCCCCAACCCCGCTGACAGGCCCCATTGTGTATTGTTCCCCTCCTTGTGTCCATGCTTTCTCATTCTTCAGCTTCCACTTATAAATGAAAAAATGCAGTGTTTAATTTTCTGTTCCATTGTTAGTTTGCCAAGGATAATGGATTCCAGCTACATCCATGTCCCTGCAAAGGACATAATCTGGTTCCTTTTTAGGACTGTATAGTATTCAAGAGTGTATATGTATCACATTTTCTTTATTCAGTCTATAACTGATGGGTATTTGGCTTGGTTCCATGTCTTTGCTATTATGAAAAATTCTGCAATGAACACACACATGCAGGTATATTTGCAACAATAATTTATATTGTTTGTGTATATATCCGGTATTGGATATGATGCATCAAATGGTATTTCTAGTCCTAGGTCTTTGAGGACTCATCACACTGTCTACCACAATGTTTGAAGAAATTTACATTCCTACCGACAGTGTAAAAGCATTCCCATTTCTCCACAGCCTTGACAGCATCTGTTGTTTCTTGAGTTTTTAATAGTTGTAATTCTGACTGGCATGAGATAGTATCTCATTGTGGTTTTGATTTGCATTTACCTAATGATCAGGGATGTCGAGCATTTTTTCTTGTACTTTTTGGCCACACAAATGTCTTCTTTTGAGAAGTGTCTGTTCATGTCCTTTCCCCACATTTTATGAGGTGGTTGTTTGTTTGTTTGTTTGTTTCTTCTAAATTTGTTAAGTTTCTTATAGATTCTGGATATAAGATCTTTGTCAGATGAATAAGGTTCCAAAAGTTTTCTCTCATTCTTTAGGTTGTCTGTTCAATCTGCTGATAATTTATTTTGCTGCGCATTCTTTAGTTTAATTAATCCCATTTGGTCAATGTTTGCTTCTGTTGCAAATGCTTTTGAGGTTTTCATCATAAAATATTTCATCATAAAATATTTTCCCATGCCTATGTCTTGAACAGTATTGCCTAGGTTTTCTTCTAAGTTTTTTATAGTTTTGGGTTTTACATTGAGTTTTTTAATCCAAGTTTAGTTGCTTTTTGCATAAGATGTAAGGAAGCAGTCTAGTTTCAATCTTCTGCATATGACTAGCCAGTTTTCCCAGCACCATTTGCTTGTTTTTGTCAGGTTGGTTTAAAACCAATTGGTGTAATTGTTCTGTCTTGTTTCTGAGATCTCTATTCTGTTCCACTGGTCTGTAAATTGCTTTGGGCTATATGACCATTACCATGATACTGATTCTTCCTATCCATGAGCATGAAATGTTTATGTCCTTTCTGATTTCCTTAGTTCTTCTTGAAGAGGTCCTTCACTTCCCTTGTTAACTGTATTTCTAGATATTTTACTCTTTTTATAGCAATTGTGAATGGGAGTTCATTCATGATTTAGCTCTCTGTATATTTTCTGGTGTGTAGGAATGCTAGTGATTTTTGCACATTGATTTTGTATCCTGAGAATTTGTGGAAGTTTCTTATCAACTGAAGAAGTTTTTTGGCTTAGACAATGGAGTTTTCTAGATATAGGATCATGTCCTCTGCAAACAGACAATTTGACTTCCTCTCTTCCTGTTTGAGTAGTCTTTTTTTTTTTTTTTTTTCTCTTGTCTGATTGCCCTGGCCAGAACTTCCAATATTATTTTGAATACAAGTGATGAGAGAGGGTGTCACTTTCTATGACATTAATAGACAAGGTCATCCACCTCTCTGAGTCTATAGGTCAGGTAAAATATAAATATATAAATAAGCATATACAAGTCATGTAGAAATAAATATACAATAATTAATAAATAAATATTCTATATAGAGAGAGAACACACTGATTGATGAATATATATATATATGTGTATATATATATATATGTGTGTATATATATGTATATATATATACACACACACATGTAACAGCCAAGGGGAACTATTAAATTTTTACATGGTGAAATGACATCATCCAATTTTTGTTTCAGAAAATTATCTCTGACTCTTCAGAAAAAACTCTGGGACTGCAGAGACTAGAACACATTATAGGTGAGATGTCATAGAGCCAGAGAGGCCAAAGAGGAGAAAGTTTTTTCTGTAAAGGAGAAAAAAAATTAAAAATTATATATCCTAATTCTGAAAAATGAGGACATATGTTTTTAGTGAAATCTCTCTGATGTCCTAGGAGCCTTAAAAAGTTTAAGGAACATCTAGGATGCTATGGACTCCTAAGAAAAGTTCTTTCTCGATGATCTTTATATATGGAAATACATGTTTCCTTCTGCAGGTTCATGAGAGCAACTCT
>NW_016802985.1:14037-28641 GCF_001698545.2 Rhinopithecus bieti | reverse complement strand
AAAAAAAAAAAAAAAAGTTTATTACAAGCAGCCTGCCCAGAGGCTAGAACAGGAAGATAATAAATTATTAGGGACTACCACTTGTTTAAGTTACTATGCACAAGCAATCCTGCATGGAGGAGGAAAGCATCAGAGAGAAAGGAAAATATGTTTCTGAAATTCATGCCCTTATCATAATTTTAGTTTTGTGGTCTTTTAATTCTGTAAAGGCAGTTTCAGACTTCTCCAACAATGTGCAGCTGTTTTTAAAATGCATTGGAAACACTTAGCCCCGGTTTATGTAACTATGATTTTCATCTGACCATCTTATCCGTATCCTATTTTGTCTGCTTTAAAAGCTGACTTCAGAAACTTCATGGAAATGTCTTGCTATGAAAAAAACTAGGCATGGAATTCTATTTTGTTGTTTTCTCATCACGATAAACTCTTACTACCTTGTAATAACATGTCTGAATAGGGTCACGTTTGAGGCATTAAGAAATATAAGACATGAGTTTGAAAAGAGCCCCTATCAGAATGATATAAATTCCACTGCAATTAAATAAATAACATCAAATTTATGGTGAGATTTGGGTGGAAGAAGAGTGAAACCATGGATGCTTTATGAAAGGTTTATCAGGAAAATGCACCAAAGAAACCAGTAGTTTACAAATGGATAACTCATTTTAAGAAGGGATAAGGTAATGTTGAAGATAATGCTTGCAGTGTAAAATCATCCACATAAATTTGAAAGGAAAAGTTAGTCTTGTTTGTGCCCTAATTAAAAGGACTCATTATTAAAACAAAACAATAGCCAACACCATAGACATCTCAACTGGCACAGTTTACACAATTCTGACTGAAAAATTAAAGCTGAGCAAACTTCCCAGAAGATGGGTGCCAAAATTCTTGCGCTTGGATCAGCTGAAGGCAAGAGCAGAGCTTTCTATGGAAACTTTTGTTAGGCAGGAATCTAGACCCAACATGGCAGTGTTACACCGTGTAGCAGGCCTTTTGTTAAAGACTCCCTCCACCCTTGTACACACCCACACTTACATGCGTCAGAGCTCCGGCTGGGAAACCACACTCGCCCATGACCTGCAGCTCACCTGCATTCCACAAGTTCCTAAATAGCAGTTTCGGTCGACAGTTTCCAAAGACCCCTTCCTCATGACCCTTACTCAACTCATGCCCTAGTAGTTTCAAGACCCCCAGGCCCTGTTTGCACAACCAGCTTCCCTACCTCTCCGGCTATAAAAAGCCCCTAACATCCTCCCTCAGCGCGACTTCCTCAGCCCACACCTTTGGACCCAGGAACCTCTCCTGCAAGCCCTAATAAAAGGATATTCTCACCGCCATTTGCCTTGTGTTTTCATTCCCGGTTCGGCTCCAGCCTCAGTTTATCTTTACATTTGGTGCCAAAACCTGGGAGGAGACCCCCTCCCTGGACCCCTGCTGGGTCCGGCAGGCTCTCGTCTCCCCGAGCTAGGACCTCCTTTCTGAGCCGGGAGCCATTTTACCAAATCCAAGACTCAATTCAATCGCTGCTGGGTAAGTTTTCCCCCATCCTGAAGGCTCCCTCCTGGGAGTCCCTGTCCAAAATGTGCGGCCGCTTCAGAGGCTCTCTCCCATCAACTGTGACCTTGGCACCAGGGACTAGGAGACGTCCAACCTCCCCAGAAGCCGCTGCACCCCACACACCACGTGGCAGTAGGAGGATGCTTCAATTGCTCCCGGACTGCCCGCCTTAGGACCATGGGAACTACCCAGTTCAAGCCAAACCAAAAATCCCCTCTGAAGTGCCTCTTGGCTAATCTCCAGACCTTAAGTCTCAGCCAAGACATAAAACAAAAGCAGCTCATTTTCTTCTGCACGGTAGTAGCAGAGTAGTAGCATGACTGCAGTATAAATTTGCTAGATTTTAACACTCTCATGGATCTGATCAACTTCTGCAAGAGACTGTAAATGGCATGAGATACCCTGTGTTCAAGCCTTTTGGGACTTGTGTTCTCACCCAGATCTCTGTGCTCAATGCTCATTAGCTCAGGTCCTACTCCCAAAGTCTCTTCCCTCAACCAAGGAGAGGGATGATTCCTTCTCTTTTTCTGAGCCTCCTGACACCCTATCCTGCCACCCATCTGGTCTCCCACCCACCCTTCTCCTTACCCTGACCCACCATTATCCCTGTCTTCATCAGGACCTCCCCTCCCTTTCACCCCTCCTGTGCCCTTGCCAAGCCCTACAGATTCTGTCTCTCCTACCTCCACCTCCTCCCCTTCCTAGACTGTCTCAGACCACACTCAGTCCAGGATCGACTCCTGTGTCCCTTGCAAGAGGTGGCAGGCGCCAAAGGAGTAGTCCAGGTCTATGTGCTGTTTTCATTGGCAGACCTGTCTAAGGTTGAAGAGTATATAGGCTGCTTTTCAGACAACCCCACTCAGTATTTGAAAAAGTTCAGATACCTGTGCCAGGCATATGACCTCACCTAGCATGATCCCCATGTCCTTATAACTTCAACCCTGTCCCCTGAGGAATGGGAGCGTATCCTAGCGGCAGACCAGCAGCATGCTGACCAGGTTCATTTAACTGACCACGCCATGCCAGCTGGCACTGAGGGGGTGCCCTCAGTTGAGCCCAACTAGGACTAGCAGGTTGGTCACGCAGGCTGCCGCCGCCGAGATATGATGGTCCAGTGCCTTCTTGCTGGCATACAGGCAGCCCCTAACAAATCAATCAGCTTTAACAAATTAAAGGAGGTAGTCCAAAGCGCAGACAAAAATCCAGCCATTTTTCTTAACCGACTGACAGAGTCACTGATTCAGTACACCCACCTTGACCCTGCCTCCCCGCCAGGGAAGACTGTCTTGACCTCATATTTCATTTCTCAGTCAGCCCCCGATATTCAAAAAAAGTAAAAAAAAAAACAAAAACAAACAAAAAAAAAAAAGGCAGAGGATGGCCCTCAAACTCCCATCCAGGACTTAGTCAAATTGGCCTTCAAGGTCTACAACTCCAGGGAGGAAGCAGCTGAGGCTCAACGACAGGCCAGGCTAAAACAGAAGGTACAACTCCAAACCCAGGCCTTGGTAGCAGCTCTGAGACCAACTGGCTCCAGGAGCTCCCAGAAAAGAGGTACTACCTGAGCACCACCTGGTACCTGCTTCAAGTGTGGCAACAACGGCCACTGGGCCAAGCAGTGCCCCAACCCAAAGGAGCCAACCCACCCCTGTCCAAACTGTCAGCAGATGGGCCACTGGAAGTCAGACTGCCCCAACCTGAGGACAGTCACTATGTCTCCACGTGACAATCCGCCTCCAGGTATTGGAGGCGCTTTCCAGCTCCTTGACACCTACAAAGATTGAAGAGGCCCAGACTCGGGGAACCCGCTCACTCTTGCCAAGCCCAGGGTTATGCTCCAGATAGCGGGTAAGTCCATATCCTTCCTTATGGACACGGAGGCTACCTACTCTGTTTTGCCTTCCTTCAGTGGCACCAGCCATCCCTCCGCTGTCACAGTCATGGGATTTCACGGCACTCCCTCCACCTACCACCGGACTCCTCCTCTGTCTTGCTGCCTGCATGGCTCCCTTTTCTCGCACTCATTTTCTTATCATTCCTTCATGTCCAGTCCCTTGTTAGGACAAGACCTCCTCTCCAAGCTAGGGGCCTCAGTTCATTTCCGACCCAACACCTCCCCACACCTTGCGTTCCTCTTTCCCCTTCTCTCACCTGACGAACCCCGCCAGGCTGACCCCCCCCACTCCAGTTTCCAGTCCCCATTAACCCTGAGGTGTAGGACACCTCCACCCTGATCGTTACCCAGCACCACCTTATCGTTGCCCAGCACCACACTGCGGTCCGCATCTGGCTAAAAGACGCTTCCAAGTACCCCTCTAGACCCCAGTTCCCTATCTCCCTTAAACATCAACAGGGATTAAAACTATCATTACACGTCTGTTCCGACAGCACATTCTAGTTCCCACCAGCTCATCATGCAATACTCCTATCCTGCCTGTATGGAAAAGCTTGGGGCCTATCGTCTTGTGCAGGACCTACGCCTCATCAATGAGGCAGTAGTCCCTATCTTTCCAGTTGTTCCTAATCCATATACACTCCTCTCACGTGTTCCCCCTGATACCACCCATTTCACTGTCCTTGACCTGAAGGATGCCTTCTTTACCATCCCTCTACACCCAGACTGCCACCTTCTGTTTGCTTTTATATTGGAAGATCCAGACACTCATATTTCTTCCCAGCTGACTTGGACTGTTTTGCCTCAAAGGTTCCGAGATAGCCCCCATTTTTTGGACAGGCACTGGCACAGGATGTTGTCATCTGTCCCCTGACCCACAGCACACTATTGCAGTATGTCAATGACTTATTACTATGCAGTCTTTCCTGGGAATGCTCCCTTGCAGATACTGCTACACTTGTAAATTTTCTAGGCGACTGAGGTTATCAGGTTACCCTGGCTAAGGCTCAACTTTGCAGCCCTTCTGTCACCTACCTAGGCATACTCCTCACACCCACTACAAAAAGCCTCACAGCAGTTAGAATAAGCCTCATTGAAACTCTCCAACCTCCTCAGGATGCAGAAGAGATCTTGTCCTTCCTAGGACTGGTAGGCACAGTGAGTCTTATCCTGTGGCCCAACTCAGGATCTTTAAGGCCTACAACGAGGTTGTAAGCAGCCTCATCAGCCTGGCCTCTGACATCAGACAACAGGAGGAAGCCATCTCAGCTCTAGCCCAGGTGGCAAGCCCCAGGACAGCAGCAACACTTTTTTCTGGCTAACCTTAGTCAGGGAAGGGGCTCAAGTGGTACACATGGCCGAAGTACACAACATTTCTCATTGTTTCTTGTGTGCAGCCTTGAATAAGCCCCCACTGATTGTGGTACCCTTACCCAGCCCTTTTAATTCCTCTAATCTAACCCCCTCTTTTGCCCTTCTAGGCTGAACACTACATTAATGAGTCAGGACTAGTAGAAACCAGTCTCCTCACTCTAGAAAAGATTCAGGAAAGACTCCACCAGAAAAACCTTGGATCAAGGCCCTCACTTAAGTCACGGCAGTCGTCTGTGGCTGGTTAAGTCCTACTCTTTCTAAGCCCCTTACTAATCATTAACTTCTTGCTACTCAAACCTCTCTGTGTCCTCCACTTCATCCAGGACCTCACAAAAGAAGTCTCCCAGGTGACTTTCAATCAAATGCTGCTCCACCCCGTACCAGAGTTCTGACCTCCGAAGAACCCCACAACAACCCATACCAGCAGGAAGCAGCCAGATGAACACGTCACCCCATTTTCTTATTAGAAAGAGGTCGGAATGTTAGGCAGGAATCTAGACCCAACATGACGGTATTACCCGGCATAGCAGGCATTTTGTTAAAGACTCTCTTCACCCTTATACACACTCGCAGACTTACATGCGTCAGAATTCTGGCTGGGCAACCACACTCCCCTATGACTTGCAGCTCACCTGCATTCCACAAGTTTGTAAACAGCAGTTTTGGTTGATAGTTTCCAAAGACCCCTTCCTCATGGCCCTTACTCAACTCCTGCCCTAGTAGTTTCAGGAACCCTCAGGCCCTGTTTGCACAACCAGCTTCCCTACCTCTCAGGCTATAAGAAGCCTCTACTATTCTCCCTCATTGTGACTTCCTCAGCCCACACCTTTCGACCAAGGAACCTCTCCCACAAGCCCTAATAAAAGGCTATTCTCACTGCCATTTGCCTTGTGTCTTCATTCCCAGTTTGGCTCCAGCCTCAGTTTATCTTTAAATTTAATGTTAGGTAGGAATCTAGATCCAACATGATGGCATTACCCAGCGTAGCAGGCCTTTTGTTAAAGACTCCCTTCACCCTTGTACACACCTGCGGACTTACATGCATCAGCGTTCCGGCTGGGCAACAACACTCCTCCATGACCTGCAGCTCACCTGCATTCCACAAGTTCGTAAACAGCAGTCTGGTTGACAGTTTCCAAAGACCCCTTTCTCATGAACATTATTCAACTCCTGCCCTAGTAGTTTCAAGAACCCTCAGGCCCTGTTTGCAAAACCAGCTTCCCTACCTCTCAGGCTATAAGAAGCCTCTACTCTTCTCCCTCATTGTGACTTCCTCGGCCCACACCTTTCGACCAAAGAACCTCTCCCACAAGCCCTAATAAAAGGCTATTCTCACTGCCATTTGCCTTGTGTCTTCATTCCCGGTTCGGCTCCAGCCTCAGTTTACCTTTACATTTGGTGCTGAAACCCGGGAGGAGACCCCCTCCCTGGACCCCTGCCGGGTCAGGCAGGCTCTCCTCTCCCTGATCCAGGACCTCCTTTCCAAGCTGGGAGCCATTTCACCAAATCCACTACTCAATTCGATCACTGCTGGATAAGTTTCCCCCCCGTCCTGAAGGCTCCCTCTGGGAGTCCCTGTCCGAAATGCTCAGCCACATCAGGGGCTCTCTCTGGTCAGCTGTGACTTCGGCACTGGGGACTAGGAGACGTCCAACTCTAGGGAGGAAGCAAATGAGGCCCAACGACAGGCCAGGCTGAAACAGAAAGTACAACTCCAAACTCAGGCCTTGGTAGCACCCCTGAGGCTGGCCGGCTCCAGGAGCTCCCAGAAAGGAGGTACTCCCCAAGCACCATCTGGTGCCTGCTTCAAGTGAGGCAACAATGGCCACTGGGCCAGGCAGTGCCCTAACCCAAAGGAGCCAAACTTGCCCCTGTCCGAACTGTCAGCAGATGGGCCACTGGAAGTCAGACTGCCCCGACCTAAGGATGGTTGCTGCGCCTCCACGTGACGACCCTCCTCCAGGTATTGGAGGCGCCTTCCAGCTCCTTGACAATGATGAAGATTGAAGAGGCCCAGACTCGGGGAACCCTCTCACTCTCCCCGAGCCCAGGGTTATGCTCCAGGTAGCGGGTAAGTCCATATCCTTCCTTGCAGACGTGGAGACTACTTACTCTGTTTTGCCTTCCTATAGTGGTCCCAGCCACCCCTCCACTGTCACAGTCATGGGAATTGATGGCACTCCCTCCACCTACCACCAGACTCCTCCTCTGTCTTGCTGCCTGGATGACTCCCTCTTCTAGCACTCATTTCTTATCATTCCTTCATGCCCAGTCCCCTTGTTAGGATGAGATCTCTCCAAGCTAGGGGCCTCAGTTCATTTCTGACCCAACACCTCCCCACACCTCATGTTCCTCTTCCCCCTTCTCTCACCTGATGAAACCTGCCAGGCTGACCCCACCACCCCCCCTCCAGTTTCCAGTCCCCATTAACCCTGAGGTGTAGGACACCTCCACCCGGATCGTTACCCAACACCACACTCTGGTCCACATCCGGCTAAAAGACCCTTCCAAGTACTCCTCTAGACCCCAGTTCCCTATCTCCCTTAAACATTGACAGGGATTAAAACCTATCATTACACGTCTGCTCCGATAGCATATTCTAGTTCCCCCCAACTCACCATGCAGTACTCCTATCCTGCATGTACGGAAAAGCTCTGGGGCCTATCGCCTCATGCAAGACCTATGCCTCATCAGTGAGGCTGTAGTCCCTACCTTTCTGGTGGTTCCTAATCCATATACACTCCTCTCGCGAGTTGCCCCTGATACCACTCATTTCACTGTCCTTGACCTGAAAGATGCCTTCTTTACTATCCCTCTACACCCAGATTGTCACTTTCTGTTTGCCTTCACATGGGAGGACCCAGACACTCATGTTTCTCCCCAGTTGACCTGGACTGTCGTGCCTCAAGAGTTCCGAGATAGCCACCATTTTTTCGGACAGGCACTGGCACAGGACATCCTCCTCTGCCCCCTAACCCATAGCACCCTTCTACAATACGTAGATGATCTATTACTATGTAGTCTTTCCTGGGAATGCTCCCTTGAAGATACTGCTACACTTCTAAATTTTCTAGGTGACCAAGGTTATCAGGTTATTCCGGCTAAGTTTCAACTTTGCACCCCTTCTGTCACCTACCTAGGCATACTACTCACACCCACTACAAAAAGCCTTACGGTAGATAGAATAAGCCTCATTAAAACTCTCCAGCCTCCTCAGGATGTGGAAGAGATCTTGTCCTTCTTAGGAGTGGTAGGGTATTTCAGGCATTGGATTCCCAACTTCGGGGTCCCAGCCAAGCCCCTCTACCAGACTGCCAGGGAGACACCCACCGGACTGCTGTCTGACTCCTCCTTGGTTACCAACTCTTTCAAGAGGCTTCAGGACTGTCTCCTTTCTGCCCCTGCTCTCTCTCTCCCCAAACCCCTTTGGGCCTTTCATCTATTCACCGAGGAGCACCAGAAGGTAGCCACTGGCCTCCTAGCCTGGCCGGTTGGATCCATATACCAGGCTGTGGCCTATCTCTCCAAGCAGTTAGATCCCACAGTCCAGGGCTGGCAACCTTGTCTGCAAGCCCTGGTGGCTGCCACAGAACTTACCCAAGAGGCCCTCACTTAGGTGGTAGCAGTCATCTGTGGCCAGTTAAGTCCTTCCTTTTCTAAGCCCCTTACTAATTATTAACTTCTTGCTACTCATACCTCCCTGTGTCCTCTGCTTCATCCAGGACCACATGAAAGAAGTCTCCCAGGTCACTTTCAACCAGATGCTGCTCCACTCCATACCCAAGTTCTGACCTCCGAAGAACCCCACGACAACCCATACCCGCAGGAAGCAGCCAGATGAACATGTCACCCCATTTTCTTATTAGAAAGAGGTTGGAATGTTAGGCAGGAATCTAGACCCAACATGGTGGTGTTACCCAGCATAGCAAGCCTTTTGTTAAAGACTCCCTTCACCCTTGTGCACACCTGCAGACTTACATGCATCAGAGTTCCGGCTGGGCAACAACACTCCTCCATGACCTGCAGCTCACCTGGATTCCACAAGTTCATAAACAGCAGTTTTGGTTGACAGTTTCCAAAGACCCTTTCTCATGACCCTTACTCAACTCCTGCCCTCATAGTTTCAAGACCCCCAGGCCCTGTTTGCACAACCAGCTTCCCTACCTCTCAGGCTATAAGAACCCCCTACCCTCCTCCCTCAGCGCTACTTCCTTGGCCCAAGCCTTTGGACCAAGGAACTTCTCCCACAAGCCCTAATAAAAGGCTATTCTCACTGCCATTTGCCTTGTGTCTTCGTTCCCGGTTTGGCTCCAGCCTCAGTTTACCTTTATAATTTTAAACACGTGACATTAAGTTTCTTAAACATTTCTCTGAAGAGTCATTACAGGAGAGAAAACATAACTTTACCAGTACCATCCTGAAGGCAAAACACAATCAGAGCAATGGTTACAAATAGGTGGAAGGGATCCCATGAAAGCAAAAAAGGATGAGACAAGAACAAAGATCATGGTAATAGGTTTTTTGGATGATCAAGGCATTTTACTTGTTGACTTTTTGGAAGGACAAAGAACAGTAACATCTGCTTATTATGAAAACATTTGAGAAAATTATCCAAAGCTTTAGAAGAAAGATGTCCAAGAAAACTTCACCAGAACACCCTCCTCCACCACAGCAATGCTTCTATACAGCACTCTGTCCTGTGGACTCTGACTCAGTGATGAATGAATAATGTACACTGATACAGATATTATGGTTGTCAGCCTGACTGAGGGTCCAGGCTACTTACAGACTCCAAGGAAAGTTTTGTCAGCCGTGGACCCCACCTTGCTGGCCCTTCTGACATTTATTCAGTACACATTAAATGGCAAAAGTCTCAAGTAAATACCATTAGAGGGTAATCTACCTGACCAGTTTACCTGCCTCTCACCCCAAGAGTGCTATCCTGCCCACAAGTGATTAAGATTAGTTTTAGAACCACATGAGTAAACAAGCTATTTAGATAAACTACTCTACATTCCTATGTTTATTACCCTTGCTGTAGCTCAAAGAGGATTAGGCTGCCTTCAGAATGTTTATTACCCTTGCTGTAGCTCAAAGAGGATTAGGTTGCCTTCAGCCATAACTATCCTGAAGCTTTTGCAAAAACCTCTTGGCCTTCCAAAAAAGTTTGTGTTTTATTTTATAATTTTGCCACCATTTTGACTGAACCCCTGCACTTCTACTCATTTTTCTCATGAAACAAGGGAAATTCTATAAGAGTTTCAATGGGAAATCATTAGGCATCCACCTTACCATCTGATTTAGTTCGTTTTACCTCTTTTTATCAAAGGGCACAGATTTTTCTCTGGTTAATTACATAAAAAATACACCATTGATATCATTAAATTCCAAAGAGTCTCAGTTCTTTCGGGATGGACTAAAATGGCTGATATTATCACTTACAGAACTTGAACTTGATGGAGATTAAGTTAAAAAATAAACTGTAATTTTTTAATTGTTATGTTTTAATTCCATTTTGCCATGAACTCTTTGAAGTCGCCTATTATGTAACTAGAGAGGAGTTCTTTATACACATTTAATCAAAAAGCCACTTCTCACTGCCAGGCCTTTTCCCTGGCTGTACTTTTCACCTCGAGAGAGGATTGTCTTACCCAGTTCCAGTCCTGACTTCACAAATGATCACATTTGGACATGGAATATTTCTCAGGGTCTGTCTCTTCCAGTTTTCTTCTAGCCAAGTGTCAAATATCTCCACTACACAGCATCCAGAACTATTTTTCTTTTCTATGCCTTGTTTAGAAGAGTGTTCTTTATTTTTTCCATTACTACCTTCAAAAGCTGTCTGTGTGAGTAAACAGTGGCAAAGAAGATATCCTCTTTCTCTCTGATGGTACAACTAAGAAAAGACATCCTCATAACTACAAAATAAGTGACTGAAGGATAAGCTAGACANAAAAAAAAAAAAAAAAAAAAAAAAAAAAAAAAAACAGTACCGTGTTCTTAGTGTCACTCACAAATAACATCTCTGGTATTGCATGTGTTTGTTGGGCGTCTATATATCATGATGACAACAGACATGGAAAATCAACATATGAGTCCCACTTTCCTTTCCAACAGAAGCACTGTTTAGCCTATATTCACAAAATATCTGCTTGTAAATACTGCCTGTTCTATCTCTCCCATGAGGCACAGCATATGGTCTAGTCATTCCTGTCATTTGTCCTTATAGTGGGTTAAATAGTGTCTCCATTCAGGCAAGTCCACCCAGAACCTGTGGATAGGGACTTATATGGAAAAGGGGCCTTTAAATATGTAATTCTTTAAAGATTTTGAGATTAGGGTGAGTCCTTAATGCCATGACTTTATAAAAAAATACAAGACAAGCAGAGGAGAAGGCCACATGAAAATGGAGGCAGCACCTGGAGTGATGAGGCAAAGGGACACCTGGAGTCAAGAGGAGCTGGAATACAGAAGGAGGTTCTTTCCCTAGAGCCTGCGGAGGAAGCATGACCCTGTCCACTCCTTGATCTCAGATTTTTTTGTCTCCAGAAGTGAGAAAATATATATCTGTTGTTTATGTTACACAACCTTTGGTAAATAATAATGTCATCCTTAGGAAATGAATACTGATCTGTGGTATCATTATAAATTTTACTCAATGTCTCATCTCTTGTATGAATACTTACATTTGACTTTTAGTTTCAGTTACTGAATAAAAGACTTGGTAATCAAATAGAGGACGGAAATTCAAATACTACCCTGCAGGCAAGGGAGATTTTATTTAGGGTAAGCCACTTGAATTTCTACTGCCTAGGTGAGATAACGAGTACCCCAGACAGTTCTCCCAGAAACCTGGGTTAATAAACACATGTTAAAGGTGAACTATAGGTTTGCCTCAGGTAACACAGGTGTTCCATGAATGAGTAGAATGTATAGGTGCCTCCAATATTGGTAGGAAGATAGATGTTCCTAGTTCATTTTCAAACAGATAAATATATGTTTAAAATTAATTTTAGTAAAGGGAAAAACCACCTCTAATTGTAAGTTCTAAGAGTCTTATGTCTGTGATGGGCACATCAGAAGATGCCTAGATTAATCTTGTTAAATTGATGGGCTTCCAAGCCAGAGTTAAAGCATCCTAAAATGTCAAGATGAGGATAATTAAACTATGAAATTTTGAGAAGGTGAGTTTCTATAATGGTATCTATAATTTTCTATTTTCTAATCACTGGGAATTAGAAGACCAAAATAAAGAATCATTTGATTTTACTTTTAGTTAAGTTATGGGAAATTTGTGTAAGAGAAGAAGTTCTTAAAGCAGTGCTCACATTAGTAAAATCAGTCTCACCTGGGACCTACTTAGAAATGCACATTCTCAAGTCCCACCCCAGGCAGACTTGCTAAATCTAACACTCTGGATTAGGACCCAGAAACTTGCACTTAAACAAATTCTACTAGAGATGCAGATGCACAACCACTGCTAAAATATGGCTAACATCTCTTCTAACTCTGTGAGTAGTTTCACAGAGAATGTGACAATTGTATAAAAGAATATGATTTTACTTATTTGGAGAGTTGAACCAGTAACCTTCAAATGGTTTCCTAAAGAGATTGACTATTGGGAAATCTGCGTTTTATTATTAAACCTTAGTGATAACAAGTTGTCAGTGAATAAATTTAATTTGACCAAAATCTGGCTGGGGAAAACAGCTGCAAGAGAGCCCATTGCTGATCATGCCCCCAGGGAAAACTTAGAATCAGTGCTGAGTTTTGCCAACCTGAAGCAGTTGATAGAAGCCTTGTCCGTAAATGGGCTGCTCAAGCCACCCTACAGGAAAAATTAATATGTTCCAAAAGGGATGACATCAATCTTCATTTGGAGCCATGCTCTAAGAGATGCAAAGCCAAGCACCTCTGTTGAACATACGGGTGACCTGGAGAAAGGGTGCAGGTGAACTCCAGAAAACAATGAAAATTTACTCTCCCTTCCCTCTTGATTTCCAGAAAAGAATGAGACCAGTATGCTCCATGTTCCCAATTTCCAAAGCTTATTTATATTTCAAAAATGTTTTCAAGACCCAGCCATGTGTGTTGCATGAAACCTATTGACTTCATTATTTATGACAGTCCTAGCCCTAGTAAAAAAGCATGCAACACAAAATTAAATTGTCTCCTCAATAATGACAGGATTGCAATCACAGAATGAAATCTGTCTTCTCATCAGATTATACCCAGAAGGCTACATTCAGATGAGCCATGTCTCCATTTTGCAGAAGTGAAAATCATATAGAATATTTATATGAGTGTGTTGAGGAAGTGCTTTGACACAAGACAATCATTGGACAGCAGGAAAATGGATATGAAAGTTAGTCTTCTGAGTAAAGTGAGAATGAAGATAAGATAGACTTGAAACAGGATATTTCAAGATAATTGAAATGCAAAGTGAATCCTTTTCTTTGACTTATTTATAACATAAAACAAAATAAAGAGAATCTTAGAAATCTTAAATATTCACATTCAATTTAAGTAAATAAAATAATAAAACTCTGTGTAATGTGAAAGATGGAAGAGCTTTATAGAATGCATATTAACACAAAATAAACATAAAGATAGATTCTAGTGCAGAACGCATGAACTCCTCTCCCACAATAGGATTTCAATGCACAATGTAATAAAATGACTGGAGAGAATAATGATGACTTTAGACACTAAGGCAATTCCCAGAATGAGTTCAGTGTGACATACTGCACTTGGACCTTAAGCAAATGACCAATGGTCAGTTGAACTCAGGGAATTTCTGGGGTGGACTAGACCTGGCTCAGGGTCAGAAGAAGCTTGACACAGCCTCTCTCCAAGCCATACATCTATCAATCTGGGAACAACAAAAATGCACTCAGTGGGATTTAGGACTTTCGTTAGAGACACAGAGCTCTATTGGTCATCTCTGGATTCTCTCAGTTCCCATATCTTGTCTTAAGATTTTTGTTGGTTTAGCTTTTTTTCTTGCTTTGTCCAATAATTCCACCAGGTTCTTATATTCTTTGTTAATGAGGTAACCCAGGACTCTTTCAGCACTCATGTTTGTCCCTATTGATTGATAACTGTAAGCTCCAGGTGTCTGATTTTCCACAAATCCCCAATGCACATCCACTCCACCCCTTTTTTCTCCAAGGTTACCAGTGACCTCAGGAAGTGTAGTAAATCCCATTACCTCCTCTTAGTCCATCAGTGACATTACAGTATTCGACTCTATTCACCTGCATCTCAGTTTCAAGGTTTGGCTCTGTGGCTTTGAGTCTGTTTGCCTTCTTCATTGACTTCTGTTCATCCAACACTTTTTATAAGTCAGCATTTCCCAAAGCTATGCCTGAATTCAGCCTGTGCCTCTACAGTCTGCTTTCTAGGGACTCCCAGCCATCCCTATAGCTTCCAGCAGGAGTTCTCTGCTGCTAAGTCCCTAATCTGTGTTTCTCTACTCTCATTTCTAAATGCCAGATACCTAAACCTGTAACTCAGCACTTGTAAAATTAAATTCATGACTACCTTCTCTATTCTTGCAGTCTATATTGCATATCAGTATTCTCTAGTTTAATAATAAAACTATGGAATACCATGCAGCAATAAAATAATAATTGTGTTAGATAAATTTATATTGATCATATTTTTGTTTTAAAATGCATGTTAAGTTAGCACATTACATTTATTTTCAGGAACATCTATAAAACTCTTTTAATTTCTTTCTTTCTTTTTTTTTTTTTTTTTTTTTTTGAAAGGTTTTT
>NW_016802985.1:9577-12156 GCF_001698545.2 Rhinopithecus bieti | reverse complement strand
TTTTTTTTTTGAGACTTAAAGGAATGTGGTTATGGTCACCTGACAGACAGCTATAACCTAGGCAGCTGCAACCTTTGTTCCACTGATTATAGAATAGCCTTTGCTTTACCTACATTGTCTTGTAAAATATTGTGAATGACTAAAAGGCAACAGAAGACCCCTTCCCACTGCACTGTCGACTTTTGGTGTGGATTCACTTCTCTCTTGCTTCTCATGAACAAAGACTCACAATTATCACATTGTATAAGATGAAATATCAAATATACTTTTTTAAATTAGAAAAGGAAAAGAAAGCAGCTGTAGGTAATCAAATTGATGAGAATTAGAAACCAACCTCCCACAAAAAACATTGTAATCCTATTAAATTTTGTTGTTATTTTATTCCCATTTAAGCAAGACCTTAACTTTCCTGTTTAGGAGCAATG
Source organism: Rhinopithecus bieti (assembly GCF_001698545.2). Classification (NCBI taxonomy): domain Eukaryota; kingdom Metazoa; phylum Chordata; class Mammalia; order Primates; family Cercopithecidae; genus Rhinopithecus; species Rhinopithecus bieti. Next base: position 11,731 of record NW_016802985.1, on the reverse strand, counting down.
ATTCCATTCCTTCAGTTTCTGTGTTACCTGAAAGTCTGTTCTTAACTTTGCACCTGAATAAATTCTTTTATACTGGATTCTGATCCTTTTGATGATTTTAGGTTGACAGTGTGTTGTATGTTAGTGTGTATTTACATGTGTATATATGTATAGGTGCAAATATTCATGTATATGTGTGAATGTGTGTGTGTGTGTGTGTGTCTGTGTGAACTAAGCTCTTATTTTTTCCCCCTACTGACTGTTCTCATTTACTTGGATAACTTCTTGAACATCTAGTTACTACCTGTTGCTACTATAGAAGTGTGGCAGCAAAAGCAGATGTTGAACTCAATTAATAATTCTAATCTTACACAAATGCTAAATTTGCATTAGATAAACTTGGACCCATTCTGTATTTTTAGAATAAAAGTAATGTGCCAAAATACCTAGAGGTGTTAACTTTTCAGGGAAACCTTATTAGAATCACTTATCAAAGAAAATAGATGGCAAAACTCCCTGGACTTGCCATTTAAAAACCCATGATCTTTATATATAATATGTATACATAATATGTATATATTTAACCCATGAATTATATGTCAGGTTTTTCACTAACAGACTTTCTTTCTACAATGAACCACACTTCTTGGTGTCAAGGCATATCCTGTAGCCTGACTTCCATGTCCCATAATTTTTGAGTGGGTAATCGTGACTAATGATGGTTCACTGTGCAGTCTTCTGCAGGCTGTTACGTTTTAAACATTTTATCCAATGAATATTTGCATAAGAAAAGTAGATAAAATATTCCAATTTTGCTTAAAAAAATGCACACAGAATTCAGGAGGTGAAGAGTCACAGGAATAAGAAGCCACACCTAGTCTATGTAAATCAATAATTTGGTTGAGGGAAAAGGAGACGAGTGAATAAATGCAATCTAACTCTGTTTGGAGAATAATTCTCATACATAAATGGGTGAAGAACATGAACAGACACTTCTCAAAAGAAGACATTTATGCATGCAGCAAACATGAAAAGAAGCTCATCATCACTGGTCATTAGAGAAATGCAAATCAAAACTACAACAAAATGCCATCTCATTCCAGTCAGAATGGTGATCATTAAAAACTCGGGAAACAACAGAAGGTGGAGAGGATGTAGAGAAATATGAATGCTTTTACACTGTTTGTGGGAGTGGAAGACAGTGTGGTGATTCCTCAGAGATCTAGAACCAGAAACACCATCTGACCCAACAATCTCATTACTGAGCATATATCCAAGGGATTATAAACTATTCTACTATAAAGGCCCATGTACAAATATGTTTATTGCAGTACTATTTACAATAGCAAAGACTTGGAACCAATCCAAATGCCAATCAGTGATAGACTGGATTGGAAAAAAAAGTGGCACATTTACACCGTGGAATGCTATGTAGCCATAAGAAATAATGAGTTTATGTTTTTTGCAGGGACATGGATGAAGATGTAAACCATCATTCTCAGTAAAATAACACAGAAACAGAAAACCAAGCACCTCATGTTCTCACTTGTACATGGGAGGTGAACAATGAGAAATATCGACACAGGAAGGGGAACATCACACACTGGGGCCTGTCGGGGTGTGGTGGCCAAAGGCAGGGAGAGGAATTGGACAAATACCTAATAACTGTGGGGCTTAAAACCTAGATAAATTTTTATAAAATATGCATTGCTATCTGATGGCCTGAAATGATCTGTAAAAGCCAGGGTTTCAAACTTGATAGCTCTAAGTTGTTTAAGGTAACACACAACAGCAAAGTATTTATTATCAACAAAAATGATTTCTCCAAGGAAAACAAACAAATTATATATAAACAAACAAACAAATTATATATAAAACTCCACTAAAATACAACTGTTTCTAAACCAAGAATAAAAGTGGTAGTTTACAGAAACCTTGAGTTATAACAAATTTTGACTTCTATATATACTGATGGCTCTCAAATAGAAATATTTCACATAACTAGAAGTGTACATATGTATGTTTGCATGTGTGTGTTCTGTCTGATGTTTTCAAGTGAATTTGTCTGAATATTTTGTAAAATTAGAATAAAATATAATAAGTCTATTGTTTCATTGCATAAATATGCAATATTTAACGGGATTGGTAAAAAAAAAAAAAAAAAAAAAAAAAAAA
>NW_016802985.1:0-9260 GCF_001698545.2 Rhinopithecus bieti | reverse complement strand
AAAAAAAAAAAAAAAAAAGCTTCCATTAATTGAAAGTATGTTTGAAGAGTACAAGGGAAAGGAGAGTTACACTTCTGAGACAAACATTTCTCATAAATTGGAAGTAATTAGTGCTTTGGAATTTTGTTAGATAAATTTATATTAATCATATTTTCATTTTAAAAATATATGCTGAGTTAACATGTTGCATTTATTTTCAGAAACTTCTATAAAACCCTTTTAATTTCTTTCTTTCTTTCTTTTTTTGAGATACAATTTTGCTGTCACCCAGTGTGGAGTGCAGTGGTGGGACCTCAGCTCTGCAATTTCTGCCTTCTGGGTTCAAGGCATTCTCCTGCTTCAGCTGCCTGAGTAACAGGGATTAAAGGCACTTGCCACCACTCCTAGCTAATTTTGTATTTTTAGTAGAGATGGGGTTTCACCATGTATGCCAGGCTGGTCTTAAACTCCTGACCTCAAATGATCTACCTACCTTGGCCTCCAAAAGTGCTAGGATTACAGATGTAGGTGACTGCAGCTGGCCAAAACACTTTTAATTTGAATTATTCCATTTTGCAGATACATGTATGTTTGTGTCTATGTGATGTCTATATGATGGTATATATGCCTGCATCTATGTAGATATTATATAGATATTTGTGGGTACAGGGTTAGGAATGAGGGATGGGGTTACTTTTTCAGAGGTCATATGGCTTATTATACAGCCACGCTGTGATCTTTGCTTATCTTTCTAATTAATAATACCTTTAAATGCACATAAGAACAACAGCAAGATTTCTGCAAAATCATGGTCAGAATTTATCAGTTTGCATATTTAGGGAAGAATTTCAAATAGCATAATTTGAGGATTTTAAATGGTTTACAGATTTCACACCCCAGTGATTTCTCTTTCATCACCACAAATAATAAAACTTTTTTCCTTATAAATATGTAAAAATGTTAAAAGTGTATTTAATGACTACAGTGATTACTTTTGTGTAATAATTTGATGAAGACATAGAGTGCTCAGATATTTGATTAAACATCATTCTGAGTGTGTCCCTGAGGGTGGTTCTAGCTAAAATTAGCATTTGAATTGGTACATCCAGTAAAGCATGTTATTTTCCCTACTGTGGGTGCACACTATCTGACTCACGGAAGACCTGAATACAATAAAGACTAAGTAAGACATAACTATTTCTGTCTGCCTGATTGTCTTGGAACTAAGGCACTGGTCTTCCTCCTGCCTTCAAACTTGATTTTGTACTGAAAATAACAGCATTGACTCTAGAGATCTTTTGGTTTGTGGATTCACACTGGAACTTGCACCCTCAGCTCTACAGGGTCTCTAGTCAAAAGACTGGAATTCACATCATTGGCTCCCTGAAGTCTCACACCTTCAGACTGGAACTCATATCAGCAGCTTTCCTGAATCTCAAACCTTCAAATTCAGATTGTAACTCACACCCACAACTCTCCTGGGTCTCAGACTTTCAGGCTTAGATGAATGCACACACTCAGCTGTCCTGAGTCTCAGGCCTTCAGACTCAGACTGGAACTGACACACTTGGCTCTTTTGGGTCACAGGCCTTCAGATTGGACCTCACACCATCAGCTCTCCTGGGTCTCAGGCCTTCAGACTCAGACTGAAACTTACACCATCAACTCTCCTGGGTTTCAGGCCTTCAGTCATAGACTGGAACTCATACCCTTGGCTTTCCTGGGTTTCAGACCTTCAGACCAGAACTCACACAGTAGGCTCTCTTGGCTTTCCAGCTTTCCCACTGCAGATCTAGGGACTTCATTGTCTCCACAATCATATGAACAATTCTTTATAGTAAATGTCTCTCATTGACCATTAAAAAAAGAGTAAGTATATGATGTCCTATTTCTAACATAAAATGTGATTTCTAACAAAATGTTTCATTGTTGCTTATCAGTAATACCTCTAATTCAAATGAGAGTATATGTGACTTTTAATATTGATAGGCTGTTAATTAATTTTATATTCAAATCATTGTTTTATGAATTCTACTAAAATATAGACATGAAGAAGACAGAATTAAGACCCTAGAACATTTTAGAACCGTTCAGGAGGGAGATATGGGCACAATGGGCCATACTACCAACACTAAAAGACACCTAAGCCAACCCACTTCTCAGTAGCTAACCCCAAACCAAACTTTAGTATATGTGCCCATGTTCTGAGCCTGAATCCCAAAGAAGGCCCATTGGTTGGAAATGTCTTTATTATGTTTGCCTCTATGTAATTCTATTTCTTTCTCTTTTCTTAGGAAGAGAAAAAACATTAGTGGTGTAAGATGACCCTCAAGTTGAGAATTACTTGGGTGATATTGCACTACATCCCCAGGAGATGCTTAGCAATGTCTGGAGACAATATTGTTTATTCTCATAATTGAAGAGAAAAGGAATTACTGGGTAAAAGCCAGGGATAGTGCTAAACATCCTACAGACATCCTCAGAACAGGCCTCCAAAACTGAAAATTGTCTGGCCCCAACTGTCAATAATGTTGATCTTGAGAAACTCTGCTGTTGACTCACAGTGGAGGAAACAGCACAACAGAATTAATAAAAACCTTAACTAATATGATGCTGGTAATAAATCTAATCAAAATTCAAAGATCATCATATCTGACACATAATTCATTTTTTAAATTATGTTTTATTTTTTATTTTATTTTGAATGAAACTTTACTAAGTTTCATTTATATGATAGGGCCTGAATATACAAAGCTAAGTAAAATGCTCATGCAACACTTGAAGTTCAGCAGAGAAAGTATATGCATGACTACATGTATTAGGGTACTCCAGAAAAACAGAGCCAATAAGAGCTAGGTAGGTAGGTAGGTAGGTAGGTAGGTAGACAGATAGATAGATAGATGGATGTAGAGATAGACAGATGGAAAGATAGATATAAATAGATATAAAGATACGTATAAATAGTAGTATTACTCTGTTTTCATGCTGCTATACAGATACTACAAGACTTGGTAATTTATAGAGGAAACGGTTATAATTGACTCACAGTTCTGCATGACTGGAGAGGCCTCAAGATACTTACAATCATAACAGAAGGAAAAGGGAAAGCAAGGCATGTCTCACATGGTAACAGGAGAGGCAGCAAGCAAAGGGGAAGTACCACACTAAAACAATCAGCTGTCATGAGAACTCACTCACAATCACAAGGACAGCATGGGAGAAACTGCCTTCATAATCTGATCACCTCCTACCATGACCCTCCCTCAACACATGGAAATTACAATTCAAGATGGGGTTTGGATGGGTACACGAGGTGCAGTCATATCAGATAGATATCAAGACATACATATAGAGATAGATAGATCTAAATAGATAGAAATAGATACATAGATATAGAGATAAATAGATATATAAATAAATAGATAAATGATAGATTTATAATAAACTGGTACATGCTCTTATGAAGACTGATAATTCCCATGACCTGCTGTCAGCAATGGAGACCCAGGAAAGCTGGTCTTGAAATTCAGCCTGAGTCATAAGAACTGGAGATATGTGACTTCCAGTATGTAACTATCTACTTCTTGTATAGTTTGTATTATTCTCTATACATCACCTGCTTTTTGTTATCTTTTATTTCAATAAAGAAAATGTTAACATTTGTATTGGTTAAATATTTTCTTAATGATATATTTTATATTTTGTAATAAAAGAAGATCATGGAATCATTAAAATAAAAAAAGAAATTCAGCCTGAGTTTGAAGGTTTCATAACCAGGGGAGTCAATAGTTTAAATACCAGCCCAAGAGCAAGAGAAGGTGAGATGAGATGTCCCAGCTTAAGCAGTAAGTCAGAAAATAAGGGATGATTCCTAGTTTCTCCTCCCTTTGTTCTACTGAGGTTCTCAATGGATTGGATGATGCCCACCAACACTGCTATTGGTAGATCTTCATTACTCAGTTGACCAATTCAAATGCTAATTTTGTCCAGAAATAACGAATGCTAATTTCATCCTTCCACCTTGTAAGTTTCCTGAAGCATCTCTCTCTCTCTCTTTCCATCCCTATCTCTGTATCTATTTTTATATCTATATCTATCTTTCTATCTCTACAACTATCTATCCATCCATACCTATCTCTGTATCTATTTCTATAGCTATTATATCTATCTACCGCTACAGCTATCTATCTATTTATCTGTCTATCTATCTATCTATCTATCTATCTATCTATCTATCTATCTACATATCTACCTATCTATCTCTTATTGGCTCTATTTCTCTGGAGTACCTTGACTAATACATCCTCACAGACATACACAGAAATAATACTCAACCTAGGCAACCCATAGCTCAGTTAACTCAACACAAGTCAAAACAAAATATTCCATCATACACACTACAAAAGTATGATGTAATCATGAGACATCCACAGCCTCTAGGAATCTAGGACAAGGATTTACTTGTAGGGTAGCCTGGGTATTTTCAGAGGTGGTGCAATGGGTGTGGCCCCTGAGGGATCAGAGAATATTCAATGGAAAAGGAAAACAGAGGGAGACAGGATAGCAAATAAAAGCCCAGTGCATCAGAAAAAGGTGAGTGTGTTCTGAGACTTGAGAAAGCCAGTGTGGCTAAAGTCAAATTAGAAATCAGGTTCAATAGAATATTGAGCTAAAGACAGGGAACATGATCATGGTTGTGGATGTGATTGGCAACTTGGAAAATTCACATAGTGACTAAAGACAACACTTTCAAGAAGTTTGTCTGTGACAATAAGACAAGTGTCATCAAAACTACAATGAGATATCACATCACCCCAGTTAAAATGGCTATTATCGAAAAGACAAAAAATAACAGGTCATGGAATGGATGTGGAAAAAGGGAACTCTTGTACTCTGTTGGTGGAAATGTAAAATAGTATAACTGCTATGGAGAACCAACCGCATGGGAGTTCCTCAAAAAGCTGTAATTAAGACTACCATATGATCTAGCAATTCCAATGCTAAGTATTTATCCTAAATAAATGAAATCAGTATAATAAAAGAATATCTGTAGTGCCATGTTTTTTTTTGTTTTGTTTTGTTTTTTGTTTTTTTGTGGCAGGGTTCACAATAGACTGTGCAAAATCAACCTAAATATCCATCAATGAATGGATAAAGAAAATGTGGTACACATACATAATGAAATATGTTTTACCATTAAAATGAAATCCTGTCATATGCAGCAACAGGGATGGAACTGGAGGTCAGTATGTGAAGGAAAATAAGCCAGACACAGAAAAGCAAATGTTGCATGTTCATAAACACATGTGAATATGGGGGGAACCTGCCCCGATATTCCAATGTAGGTTCTTTCCATTTTCCCTAAGTGTTGGCCTGTTTGAAAAAAATAAAGAGAAAGAGTACAAAGAGGAATTTTACAGCTGCGCCACCATAGGTGACATCACACATCGCTAGGTCCGTAATATCCACCTGAGCCACAAAACCAGCACGTTTTCATTAGGGATTTTAAAAGGCGAGGGGGTGTACTAACAGTGAGTAGGTCACATGTTTCAAGGGTCAAAAGGCAGAGCAAAGATCACATGCTTCTGAGGGCAAAATCAGAAACTCTTGATAAGGGTCTATGTTCAGCAGTGCATGTATTGTCTTGATAAACATCTTAAAAGAAAACAGAGTTTGAGAGCAGAGAACCAGTATGACCTCAAATTTACCAGGTCTGAGGTTTCCCAATCCTAGTAAGCCTGAAGTTAATGTAGGAGACCAGGGTGTATCTCAGTCTTTATCTCAACTGCATAGGACAGACACTCCCAGAGCAGCCATTTATAGACCTCCCCACAGGAATGCAATTCTTTTCCTAAGGTCTTAATAATATTATATTCCTTGCTAGGAAACAAATTTAGCGATATCTCTCCTACTTGCATGTCTGTTTGTAGACTCTCTGCAAGAAGAAAAATATGGCTCTTTTTACCTGACCCTGCAGGCAGTCAGACCTTATGGCTGTCTTCTCTTGTTCCCTAAAATTATCGTTATTCAGTTCATTTTCAAGGTGCACTGATTTTATATTGCTAAAAACAGGTTTTACAATGAATTTGTACAGTTAACGCAACCATCACAGGGTCCTGAGGTGACTCATATGCTCAGCTTATGAAGATAAGAGGATTAAGAGATTAAAGTAAGACAGCATAAGAAATTATAGGAGTATTATTTGGGAAGTGATAAATGCCCATGAAATCTTCATAATTTATGTTTCTCTGCTGCAGTTCCAGCCAATCCCTCCATTTGGGGTCTCTGACTTCCCAAAACATATGAGAGTTGAAGAAGTGGATCTAATGGAGGTAGAGAATAGAATAATAGGTACCAGAGGCTGGAAAGGGTAGTGGGGAGGAGAGAATAAAGACAAAGTGGTTAATGATACAAAAAAATATAGTTAGATGGAAACAATAAGTTCCAGTCTTTGATAATGAGTAGGGAAAGTATAATTAATAAAAACATTGTATATTTTTAAAGAGCTAGAAGGATTGAAATGTTCTGAACACACACAAAAAGATAAGCATTTAAAATGATAGATACACCAATCACCTTGATTTGAGATTTGATCATTACATCATATGCAGGTATCAAAATCTCACATTTGCCCCCAAATTATATACAACTACCTACCACAAATCAATAAAAATATATTTTAAAACACAAGTGTCAATATAAACATTTTTCTTTTATTTTGTATTAATACAGGGAAGAATGGAGTTGGCTTTTTGAGTTGGCTTCTCTCAATTTTTGGATAGTTTGCAACATTTTCATCAGCCTTTACAAGGAGTGATATGGGCAAGTTTATGCTTTTCTGAAGCTGCATGTTGAAATTTGGACAACTGTTGGTATCTAACAAGTTGGAGTTGGCTTTGTGTTGGGAAAAAGTTGAATCAATAAGCAGAGATTTCAGCAAAGGGGCAGCTGAGACAGTTGCTCTTGGCTCTGCAATGTCTGTTCTTCTGTGCAGGATGAGGCTTTCCCCTAAGACTCCAGTCTTGTTTTTGCATCTGAATAAAAGACAGCTGGCATTCCTAGGAGATTGTTTAGTTCCCTTCATGGGTTTCACATATTGAGCCTCTCTTCTACATTCTTACCACTTCTGCCTTTGAATAGTTTTCCTTTGCCTCATTAAGAGACATTTGCAACTGAGATATCCCTCCATCAGTCTCTTCCTCTCAAACATCTCATCTCTGTGCTACTTTTTAAAAGTTCCTGAATATGATAAAAATAGGGGTCTAGTTTCATTCTTCTGTATATCACTAGCCAGTTTTGGCAGCACCAGTTATTGAATAGGGTGTCCTTTCCTCATTTACTTTTGTTGTCATTACAAAAGATCAGATGATTGTAGGTGTGTGGTTTTATATCTTGGGTCACTATTCCATTTATCTATATGTCTATTTTTCTACCAGTACCAATCTGTTTTGGTTACTATAGCCTTGTAGTAAAACTTGAAGTTGGGTAATATGGTTCCTTCAGCTTTGTCTTTTTTGCTTACAATTGCTTTGTTTATTCAGCCTTCTTTTCGGTTCCATATGAATTTTAAAATTGTTTTTTCTAATTATGTGAAGGACGATGTTGGTAATTTGATAGAAATTGTGTTGGCTATGCAGATTGCTTTGAGTAGTATTGCCATTTTAACAATAATGATTCTTCCTATCCATGAACATGGGATTTTTGTACACCATAGAATGCTACACTGCCATATAAAGAATGAAATCATGTGTTTCACAGCAACACAGATGGATTTAGTGATTATCTGATATAAAATAACTCAGTAAATGAAACACTGCAAGTTCTCTCTTACAAGTGAAAGCCAAACAGTGGGTACATACGGTCATAAAGATGGAATTAATATGCACAGCGTACTCCAAACAGGAGAGTGGGAAGGAGCAAACACTGGAAAACTACTTATTGGCTACTATGTTCACTATCCTGTTGGGTGATGGGTTCACTAGAAGCTCATATCCACCATTACACAATACCTCCGTATAACAAACCTGCACATGTACTCTCAAATATAAAATTTTTAAAATGTCCCAGAAAAAACAAATAATGAGGAATAAATCCCACAAAGAATGAAAAACAATCAAACCTTATTATCCCAGTACCCACCTCCTCCACCTGGTCCCCTTAGCCTTCTCCCATGCAGTCCTGATCCTCCCCTGCTGGTATCTCCCCATCTGCCACAGCCAGCTGTGTTCTACTGTGCTTCTTCATCAAAGATGTCTCAGGATCTGTTTGTATAGCTTCCAAGTGCAGCCAAACCTACAAGAGCTGATGGTCCCTCATTTAAACATAGGGAACTAAGTGGTCTGATTTATGTCCCTGACAAGTGACCTAAATATAAGGCACATGCAACTATCACAGAGCCTAATCTACCCCCATCTCCTCCTCACTTGCATTCTGTCTTTCCATTTGTCATTTACTTAGCAGAGTCAACAGATGCTACCAAGCTCTAAGAACCATTATTACAGGAGCAATTGTTGTTCAGACGCCTTCACACATATTTATTGAAGTTGATATAGATGCTAGTAAAATGTGGGACAGTGTAATTTTTAAATTTATCATCTGTCCGTCTTGTGGTGGAGCTACACAGATATTTAATGTGATGTTGTAAAACTCCATGTTCAGAGGAAAAAGCAGGCAGGAAGCAGATGTCTGCAAATGACAAGTTTACAAACGTGAGGATAGTGAAGTTAACAGACTGACAACCTGGTGCTGTAATATGATAGTAGTATGTTGTATTTCTACAGTACCATTCTTCACAGAACTCATTTGAGTCAGATGCAAATTTGTTATGGCTTATAAAATTCCTACCAGTGAGCACAGGTTTTATTTTTAGACTAAGCAAATCACTGTTACCAAGAATATTGTTTTAAAGTTGTTAGGTATATGTACATTATATATGGCATTGGCATTCCCAAATATTGTGTCTTGGAATGAATGTAATTATATAGAAATTAAAGAAAGAGAAAAAGAGAGCTATGTAGATATATGGATGTAACCTATCCTCAATGTGATGAGGAAGATAAAGTAAAAATATAGTATCAGTGAAAATATAAAAAGCTACAGATAATATCAAGAAGTGCAGCTTTTGTTAGCATTCTTACAAAAGGCACTCTTTTAAAATTTTTAACCTAGACTTCAGCATATCTAACACACAAAAATAATTGATAGTCATAAGACCAAGTACAAGACACTGAAAATTTCTAATCCATCTCCTGAGTTATCAAAGAAATATTACACTATGAATT
>NW_016802984.1:0-1794 GCF_001698545.2 Rhinopithecus bieti | reverse complement strand
TTCCATTCCATTCTACTCCAACTGATTCCATTCCATTCTATTCCTTTCCATTCCATTTCATTCCATTCCATTCCATTTCATTCCATTCCATTCCATTCGTGTCCATTCCACTCCAGTCCATTCCATTCGTGTCCATTCCATTCCAGTCCATTCCATTTGTGTCCACTGCATTCCATTCCACTCCATTCCATATTATTCCATTACACTCCATTCCATTCTATTACTTTCATTTCCATTCAATTCCATTCCATTTGATTCCATTCCACTCGGTTTCATTCCATTTGAGTCCACTCCATTCCATTCCATTCCATTCCATTCAGTTCCATTCCATTCTGTTCCATTCCATTCCGTTCCATTACATTCCATTCCATTCGGTACCATTCCATATTGTTCCATTCGATTCCATTCGAATCCATTCCATTCCAGTCCATTCCATTCGATTCCATTCCATTCATTTCAATTCCATTCCATTCCATTCCATTCCATTCCACTTGATTCCTCTCCATTCCCTTCCACTGCATTCCGTTCGATTCCATTCCATTGCATTGCATTCCATTCCATTGGATTGCATTCCATTCGATTCCATTCCATTCGAATCAATTACATAGCAATCCATTACATTCGAGTCTATTCTATTCCGTTCCATTCGATTTCGTTCCAATCCATTCGATTCCATTCCATTCGATTCCATTCCATACTATTGCATTCCATTCGATTACATTATATTCGAATAAGTTCCATTCAAGACCATTTCTTTTGAGTCCATTCTATTTGAGTCCATTCCCTTTGATTCCATAACATTTGAGTCCATTCAATTCCATTCCTTTCGTTTCCATTCCATTTGATGCCATTCCATTCAATTCTGTTCTACTCGACTCCAATACATTCAATTCCATTCCATCCGATTCCATTACATTCTTTTCATTTCTTATCCATTTCAAGCCATTCCACTCCATTCCATTCCACTCGTTTCCTTTCCATTCGAGTCCATTCCTCTCCAGTCCATTCCGTTCAATCCATTCCATTCCAGTCCATTCCATTCGAGTCCGTTCCATTCCAGTCCATTCCATTCGAGTCAATTCCATTCCATTCGATGTCTTTCCATAACGATCCATTCCATTCTATTCCTTTCGATTCCATTCCATTCTATTTCATTCCATTCGATTCCCTTCCATTGGACTCCTTTCCATTCGAGTGCATTCCATTCCGTTCCATTTCTTTCCGTTCTGTACGATTCCTACCGTTCGATTTCATTTTGTTCCAGTCCATTCCTTTCGCGTCCATTCCATTCCATTTCACTCCATTCGATTCCATTCCACTCGATTCCACTTCGTTCCATTTCATTGCATTCCATTCTATTCAACTCTATTGCCTTCCATTCCATTCCATTCGATTACATTCCATGCGATTCCATTCGAAATCGAATCAATTACATTGCAATCCATTACTATTGAGTCCGTTTTATTCCAGTCCACTGCATTCTGGTCCATTCCATTTGATTCCATTCCATTCTATTCCATTCCATACAGTTGCATTCCATTGGATTCCATTCTATATCTATAAATTCAATTCGAGACCATTGCTTTTGAGTCCATTCTATATGATTCCATTCCATTCAAGTCCATTACATTTGGTTCAATTCCATTCCATTCCATTCCCTTCCATTCCATTCCATTTGATATCAATCCATTCGATTCCATTCCATTCGAGCACATTCCATTCGAGTCCATTCCATTCGATGCCATTCCATTTGATTCTATTCCATTAGTCTCCATTCAATTCCATTAATCTCCA
>NW_016802983.1:0-2588 GCF_001698545.2 Rhinopithecus bieti | reverse complement strand
TTAGCTGGGTGTGCTGGCGTGCACCTGTAGTCCCAGCTACGTGGGAGGTTGAAGCAGGAGAATCACTAGAACCTGGGAGGCGGACAGAGGCTGCAGTGAGCCAAGATTGTGCCACTGCACTCCAGCCTGGGCAACAGAGTGAGACTCCATCTCAAAAAAATAAAAAAAAAAAAGAAATATCACCTTCTGCATCAAGAAAATAATCAGATTCGTTTTACCTTATACCAGAAGCCTTTGCTTCTGTACCATCCGTCTCCTTGTAAGATGGTCACCCTGGGAAATTGGCAGGATAGCCTGTCCTACCTTGTGAGGGTATTTAAATGACTGCAGACTTGATTTCAGGAGAGTGACCAAAATATAGGTTAGTTTCCTGCTGTCCATATCACAAGGGAGGAGTCTGATGGGAAAGAGAACACAGCCTGCTAGGCTTTACCAGGAAACACACTGTTCATCTCTCAGGACCCTGTCTCCTGCCCGTGTCCACATGCCAGCTCTGCTCAAGTGATCCTCCTGCCTCAGCCTCCAGAGGAGCTGGGATTATAGGTGGGCAACACCGTGCCTGGTTTTTATTTTGTATATATTTGGATATAGTCACTTAGGTTTTAATTGTAGCCTCAGTCAAGCTGTATAACCTCTCTGTGCCTCAGTTTCCTCATCTGTGCTGAAGTGGAGCAGCAATAGAATCTCTGCCAGAGGACGGCTATTGTGGGGATCCAGTGATCAGTGTATCTGAAGCAACAAGGGCCACCGAACCAGAGCTGCCAGTGGGCACTGGCTGACGCTTTAGGAGTCTCCCAGAGTGGATGATGGTGAGCAAGAGCCATGCTCTACATTTCGTGTGATTTGGGATTTTTTTAAATCATGTCCCCAAAGTGGTATGTTCTCTCACTAGATCCTCCAGAAGAAAAAACAAAATCTAATCTGTTTAACACCTAACCCCAGGTACCTGTGAATGAGAACTTATTTGAAAATAGGGTTATTGCAGATTTAATTGAGTTACAATGTGGTCATGCTGCAGTAGGGCAGGTCCTCAATTCAATATGTCTGGTGTCCTTATAAGAAGAGACACAGTGGCCGGGTGCAGTGGCAAGGTGGCTCACACCTGTAATCCCAACACTTTGGGAGGCCAAGGTGGGTGGTTCATCTGAAGTCAGGAGTTCGAGACCAGCCTGGCCTAAATGGCAAAACCTCATCTCTACTAAAAATACAAAAATTAGCCAGGCGTGGTGGCGCACGCCTGTAATCCCAGCTACTGAGGAGGCTGAGGCAGGAGAATCGCCTGAACCTGGGAGGCAGAGGTTGCGGTGAGCCGAGATTGCATCACTGTACTCCAGCCTGGGCAACAAGAGCGACACTCCATCTTAAAAAAGAGAGAGAGAGAGAGAGGAAAACACCAAGTGAAGATACTTTACGCAAAGGTGACGAAACCAAGTGATGACAGAGGCAGATTTGGAGCTCTATGGCTGCAAGCTGAGAAACATCAAAGACTGCTGGCAGCCACCAGATGCTAGAGACAGTGCATGGAGCGGCAACCCAAGGATTTTGTACCTTCTGGACTATGGAACTGTGAAAAAATGATTTCCTTTTTTTTTTTTTTGAGACGGAATTTCACTCTGTCGCCCAGGCTGGCGTGCTGTGGCACGATCTCAGCTCACTCCAAGGTTCAAAGGATTCTTGTGCCTCAGCCTCCTGAGTAGCTGGGATTACAAGTGTCTGCCACCACACCTGGTTAACTGTTCTATTTTTAGTAGAGATGAGGTTTCACCATGTTGGCCAGGCTGGTCTCAAACTCCTAACCTCAGGTGATCCGCCCGCCTTAGGCTCCCAAAGCGCTGAGATTACAGGCATGAGCCACCGTGCCCGGCCAAAAACTAAAACTGAATTTCTGTTGTTTTAAGCCACACAGTTTCTGTTGCTTTGTTACAACAGCCCTGGGAAACAATGTCTTAGCTGTTTAAATCCTCTAGGGCTGGCAGAAAGAGGGCATGTGATACATATCCATTGAATGAATGAATAAATGAGTACAGATAAACACAGAGGTAAGGCAAGCAATGGGAAATAAATGATGGGGCAGGTGTGGGTGCGCACACACACCTGGAGGAGGACAGAGCACACGCACACCTGGATGGGGAGAGCCACACACACACCTGGAGGGGGACAGAGCCACACACACACCTGGAGGGGGACAGAGCACACACACACCTGGAGGGGAACGGTGCACACCCACACCTGGAGGGGGGACACAGCACATGCGCACCTGGAGGGGGACAGCGCCTACATACACACCTGGAGGGGGACAGTGCACACCCATACCTGGAGGGGGACAGAGCCTACGCACACCTGGAGGGAGAGAGTACATGCACACCTGGAAGGGACACAGCCCACGCAGACCTGGAGGGGCACAGAGCCCACGCACACCTGGAGGGGGAGAGCACACGCATACTTGGGGGGAGAGCACACGCACAGCTGGAGGGGGACAGAGCACACGCACACCTGGAAGGGCAACAGTGCACATGCACACCTGGAGGGGGAGAGCACACACACTTGGAGGGGGACAGAGCATACGCACACCTGGAGGGGAGAGCACA
>NW_016802982.1:0-3381 GCF_001698545.2 Rhinopithecus bieti | reverse complement strand
GATTATACATTATATATAATATATAATATGTATATATAAAAAACTGTTGTTTAACAAAGGTACTGAGGTTACTTAATGAGGAAGAGATCATCTTTCAACAAGTGGTGGTGGAATAATTGTATATCTGTAGAGAAAATTTTGAAATTGAGTCCTGTCTCACGCTTACACAAACATTAGCTCACGATAGAACACATACATTAATATTCAAATTAAAATCACAAAGCTTCTGGAACAAAATGTAGAGGAATATCTCTGCAAACAGCGTAGGAAAAGATTTCTTTGAAAGGAAAACAAAAGTACTAAGAATAAAAGAAAACTTGATAAAATTGACTTTAGCAAAATTAATAATTTCTGCTCTTCAAATGACATCATTGAAAATGAAAACTCAAGCCACAAACTGGAAGAAAATATTTGTAAGACACATATCTGAAAAAGACTTGTATTCAAAACATAGTAAAGGAAAAATTCCTATTACTAAGTAATATAAAGTCAAACAAGTCAGTAAAGATAGAAATTTAAATTTGAAAAGAAACTTTACTGAGGAGTATATGCAAGCGGCCAAATACATGAAGATGTTCTCAGTATCCTTAAATATCAGGGAAATGCAAACTTAAACCACAGTGAGTTACTGCTATTTACCGTGAGAATGGCCAAACTGTTAGAAAGACTGAAAAGTTTCAACTCTTGGCAATGTTATTGATCAAGTGGAATTTTCATACTTTGCTGATGACAGTGTAAAATGGTGCACCCACTTTGGAAAGCAGTTTCTAAAATGTTAAAGATAAAACTGCTCTGTAACTGAACAATTATACACCTAGGATTTTCCCAAGAGAAATCAAACGTATGTCCATAAAAGTCTTACACAAAAATGTTCAGAAAGATTTACTCATAAGAGCCCAAACCCGAAACAACACAAGTGTCTGTCATCAAGTAAATGATAAATACATTTTGATAAATGCTTCAAAATGGATTACTATTATACTTGGCTATAACAAGTTATGAATTAATAATACAGATCCAGCAACATGAGTAAATTTTAAAAACTTTTTTTTCAGTGAAAGAAACCAGTTACAAAAGAGTATATATTATATTATTCCATTATTCAAAGTTGTAGAACAGGCTAAATTAATTATAGCGACTTGTATCATTTGTTGCTATAATCAGAGGATAGGTGAAGGAGAAACGACTAGAAAGCAACAGCAGGCAACTTTCTAGGTTTATAAATTTTTTCTGGATTTGGATGGCCTTACACTGTATGTAATTTATCAATATTTATCAAAGTGATACTTAAAATCTGTGTATATTATGATATATAATTTTACCTCACTTAAAGTTGGTAAGCAAAAACTTGTCAAACATGAGTATATAAAGTAGAAATTAATACTAAAATGAAGAAAAGAAATCAAGATAGATTACATTTTAAATAGTTTTATGTTAAATTTAAAAAATACATGTATGATACAAAGTTATATAGACTCATTAAAGGTAAATCACAATTTTGGCTCTTAAGCTTTCTAACTGGAAGTGGAAATTGGGGAATATGATCAGTTAATTCATTGATTTTTAATGTCTGATCATAGACAATTACCTGGAGAGCTTCATGAAAACACAAGTTTTGGACCTCTATCCTCCATATTCTGATTCAGTTGGTCTGAGGAAAGGTCTGAAATTCTGAGTTTCTCTTGGTGATTGTGACATCTAGTTTGAAACTTTCTGAGTTACCCAATTTGTAGAATCCATAAGATAAATCAATTATTTACAAAAAGCTCAGCAACTCATGATACTAAAAATTAAAATTAATTTCTTCTGACAGTTCTCACAAGGAGGAAACTGTGTAACAAAATATATCCTCAGTAGTCTTACAGTCAATTCAAGAACAAGTTTTACAAAGGCACCTCATAATACAGATTCTTAACACAGGACCTCAATACAAGTCAAGTGTAGGATGGCAGCTGTACCTCAGTAGGTGTAGCTATAAAGAGTGGAGTTACTGGGTAAACGTCTACTATGTCACTCATGCTGCTTTAGATTAACATAGGAGCAGATTTCAGGCCATCCAGAAAACATAGAAACTGAAGGTTTTCAGGCAATCTTCCATAAAGTTTTATTTTATTTTCATGAACTTTTGTAGACCACTACTGGGTAAAATGATTTAAATACTGTATTTTTTAGCAAGAACTTAAATCATAACTAAATTGCCACTTTTAAATACCATACCAATCAATATAATTTAAGTCTGTTAATAATAGTAGGCATGTTCTAGTGACAATTAAGTAATGTAAACTAAATTTAAGGTTGGCTGTTGTGAATTTTAATCAGGAATCAGACATAAATAGTCAACTTATATTTAGTACTTGTAACATGCCCCACAGAAAAGTGGTTGTTTTGTTTCCTTCAGGAACAGGCTTCTGCCTTTCTACCTTCATTTTCAAAAGATTTTCTACGTGAGAGACTTTAATGTTTGAAAGCAGTAGTCGTGATGATGACAATTTCACTAAAACCTTTATAAAATACTTCAACAGAGTAGCGAGCAAGCAAACCCTTTTGAAGTAGGAACAGTTTGGGGAGCAGAGATTTTGATACATCAACGAGCAGATTCTATGGTCATATTCATAAATTCTATGTTATTTTGGTATGTAAAAGTAAAAAATAAATAAATCAAGGGATTTATTAATCAAGCATTCAAAAGTTTCAAAGAGGCAAAGAGGAGCTTCTAACTTATTAAAGTGATACTCTTCATCCTCATTCTGCTTTGTGACTACCATTAACTTTCTTAATTGACCCCAACTTATCATCTATTGAAGGGGTGGCCTGCCCCTCCACACCTGTGGGCATTTCTCGTTAAGTGGAACCAGACACTTGAGAAAAGAAATGAGACACGGAGACAAAGTATAGAGAAAGAAAAGTGGGCCCTGGGAACGGCACTTAGCATACAGAGGACCGCACCAGCACCGGTCTCTGAGTTCTCTCAGTATTTATTGATCATTATCTTTACCATCTTGGAAAAGGGAAGTGGCAGAATAATGGGATCATAGTAGGGAGGTCAGCAGTAAGACATATGAATAAAGATCTCTGTGATATGAATAAGTTTAAGGAAAAGTGCTGTGCCTTGATATGCATATGCAAACATCTCCATAAACCTTTTAGTGCATAAAGAGCAGCATTACTGCTAGCACGGCCCACCTTCAGCCCTAAGGCGGTTTTCTCCCATCTCAGTAAACAGAACATACAATCGGATTTTACACCGAGAAGTTCCATTGCCCAGGGACGGGCAGGAGACAGATGCTCTTCTCTATATCAACTGCCAAGAGGCCTTCTTTCCTCTTACATTAATCCTCCTCAGCACAGACCTTTCACAGGTGTCAGGCTGGGGATGATCAG
>NW_016802981.1:0-1002 GCF_001698545.2 Rhinopithecus bieti | reverse complement strand
GTTAAGATGTCAATTATCCATGATTTGGTTTATAAACTCAGTGTAATTTCAGGCACTTAGATCTTAATATTAATATTCATGGTTAGTGTTAGCCATTGCCCTGAAAGTATTATCTATTTTATATTTAATTTTTCTTTTTATTCATAAGTACCCACTTATTCAAAAATTTCTCTGAACATGTATATGTGTATATATTAAAGCCAAATAGTATACGAGCCAAAATAAAATCCAAATTTGTATCCCAAATTTGTCACAAGTGTGACCTTTTAATAAGATTTTAGAAACCATTCAGGGGCCAAGTATAGTGGCCCACACTTATAATCCCAGCACTTTGGGAGGCCGAGGCAGGTGGATCACTTGAGTCCAGGAGTTCGAGATCAGCCTGGGCAACATGGTGAAAACCCGTCTCTACAAAACATACAAAAAAAAAAAAAAAAAATTAGCTGGGCATGGTGGCATGCACCTGTAGTCCTACCTACTAGGGAGGCTGAGGTGGAAGGATTGCTTGAGCCTGGGAGGTCGAGGGTGCAGTGAGCATGTCACTGCACTATAGTCTAGATGACAGAGTGAGACCCTGCTCAAGGGGAAAAAAAAAAAAAAGGAAACCATTCACCTACACAATTTATTTGACTATACACATATAGAAATCAAATTAGAGCTAATCTACCATAATAGGATACGAAATCTGGTGTTAGAACAGCCTGAGTTTAAATCCTGGTTTGCAATTTTGTGATCTTTAAAATTTTATCTAGTGTCTTTAATCTTCTAGTTTCTCATGTTTAAAATGGGATTAATAATATTCTTTTGTCAGCTGGGCGTGGTGGCTCACACTTGTAATCCCAGCACTTTGGGAGGCTGAGGTTTGCGGATCACCTGAGGTCAGGAGTTTGAGACCAGCCTGGCCAACATGGTGAAACCCTGTCTCTACGAATAAAATACAAAAAATGAAGACCGGGCGCGGTGGCTCAAGCCTGTAATCCCAGCACTTTGGGAGGCCGAGAC
>NW_016802980.1:0-1986 GCF_001698545.2 Rhinopithecus bieti | reverse complement strand
AGAATATAAATTGTTTACAGAACAGGAGAAAATGACTTTTAAACAAACAAAAGCTTGTTCAACCTGACTCATGGTAGGAGAAACGCAAATCTAAAATGCAGAGAATTTCTAACTCTTAGATTGGAAAGATCCAGTCCAGGTGTGGCGGCTCAGGCCTGGAATCCCAGCATCTGGGGAGGCCGAGGCAGGAAGATCGCTTGAGCCCAAGAGTTCAAGACCAGCCTGAGCAACACAGTGAGGCCCTGTCTCTATATTTTAAAAAATTAAAGATAAATAAATTTTTAAAAAGAAAGAACCAAAGACTTCACAACACACACTTTAGGAAGGCACAGGCAGCACGACACTGCCCCCTCCGTGGCACAAGCTCTGTGGCGGGCAGTGTGACAATAAGCCCTTCCGAGTTAAACTTCAGACACCCTTCTGCGTGGCACATCTGCTTTCAGAAATCTGTCCTAAGACGTGCTCACCCTCTGGGAGATGACTCACGTCCAAGGACACCTTTGGCACCACTGTCTGTGAAAAAAACGTTGAAAGCAACCCGGATGTCCCTCAATAATGGCTAAATCGGTCAGGGACCGCCACACCATGGGTAAGGGGGCCCTAACAATGCTGGACCTCTCCAAGCCATGGGGTTTCATGGAAAGGCACGGTGCAAAGTCCCCTGACAACTGAGGGAGCGCGTGTGTTTGTGACGCCCATAACTGAGGGAGCGTGTGTGTTTGTGATGGTCAGAATCACTGTCAAGGACCTGAAAGAGAAGCAGAAACGCTTCCTTTTCACTTTACGCAGTTTTTTTGTTTTGCGCATTTTTTAAACTATTATTTATTTTAAACTTTTGCTTTTGAATCATCTGGATGTATAACCAATTTTCCCCCAAAAAAGGAAAACAATTTTTTTAAACATTTTTAAATTCCTAACCCTAGGTTGGCCCCAGAGTAATCCTGAAGTGCTGTGGGGAAGGACACACTTCGAGACTCGGGCAATGGGCTGCCACCTCCCGTTCCAGGCCGACCCCCTCGGGGCTCTCCCCACTTCCCAGAACGGATGAGGTCCCCCTGTAAAAACCCCTGGATAGGGTCCAGGTGGGCAAACATGAACAGATGCTGCCACCCTCTGGTGCACAAGGAGGCACACACAGTCTGGAGACCCCGGGGGCTGATCCTGAAACTTCAGGAAGCACCAAGGTCCCCCACGAGCCAGTTAAAACCTCATAGGGGTGCTCCAGAGCCATGTTCTGTGTGGCCTGGGGCTCGCTGTGAGGGTCCACTGGGCCACCTCCACATGGTCAGTGCGTTTGCTGTGCTTTGATGTAAAAATAAGTAAATACATAAATAACCAAGTGTCCAGTCCCTCCCTGAGCTGCCTTGGGATAGGGTCGGGTCTGAAGGCTAACTGCTCCCCAGCTGCTGAAGCAAAAAGCAGCCAAGGGCCCTTCCCAAAGCGGCGGTGGACCAAGACCCAAGCTCAAGTTCCAGGAACCCAAGGAGCAAATGCAGAGGGCCACGAGGCTGGACAGTGACGTGGTCTCTACAGGCCACGAGGCTGGACAGTGACGTGGTCTCTACAGGCCACGAGGCTGGACAGTGACGTGGTCTCTACAGGCCACGAGGCTGGACAGTGACGTGGTCTCTACGGGCCATGAGGCTGGACAGTGACGTGGTCTCTACGGGCCATGAGGCTGGACACTGAGGGGATGTCTACAGAACACGAGGGTGGACAGTGAGGGGAGTCTCTACAGGACACGAGGCTGGACAGTGACGTGGTCTCTACAGGCCATGAGGCTGGACAGTGACGTGGTCTCTACAGGCCATGAGGCTGGACACTGAGGGGATGTCTACAGAACATGAGGGTGGACAGTGAGGGGTCTCTACAGGACAGGAGAGGGGCCCGGACAAGTCTGGGACAGGGGAGGATGTGACCCCACCAAGTCCCCTAAACCCGGGCTCAGTGTGGAGTCTCAGCCTCACCCTCATGGGCTGCGCAGCC
>NW_016802979.1:0-765 GCF_001698545.2 Rhinopithecus bieti | reverse complement strand
GAGAATATACCAATACCTAGAACAAGACCACGGTCTAACTTGGGATGTGAAACACACGTGTAATATCGAAGGTAATGTCATATATGTCACGCTTGCTTCCTTGTTTGAAGTTTTATTTTTTCCCCTCCTTTTTGGTCAGTTTGTAAAAATTCATTCATATATTTCCTTTTCTAAAGTTTCCAGCCAGACCATAACAGCAGACTCTATTATTCAACCTTGATTTTATTTAGCAATGAATAAAAAAATGTGTACAATCGCTGCTAACTGCATTCTAAGAGCCCTAGTGGATATGACTATTTAATCATCCTAATTTCTCAGGTGATCATCTCCTTAGCCTTTATTTGCCATAACTTCCTCAAAGTTTGCTTGAATAGCACCAGTTCCAGCAACCTCTCAAGATGACCATGGGCTATGTAATTACAAATTGAAAAATTGGGCCTGTTAGCATGAAGTAAAAAGCAACAGTTCTCTCACCTGTATCTCTAAAGGACACACAAATCTTTAAATATTGTGTGGAAGGCCCGCCGTATAAATGCAATATATGCTGCTGCTAAAATCATAGCTACCCCTAAAGACATTGAAGTCAAACTGAACTAACATCTGGTTTTCCATAAATCAAAATCTTAGATGCTGTGTTTAAAAGACCATTTGCCATTTCAAAGCGAGAATTTTAATGAAGGAAATAGAGTAATTAAAAAAATTACAGGCTTCATTTGGAAACATTCCCCTGATAACTTCCCTCTATATTTATTTGCATGACATATC
>NW_016802978.1:34855-38208 GCF_001698545.2 Rhinopithecus bieti | reverse complement strand
GCTCTTGTTGCCCAGGCTGGAGTGCAGTGGCGCGCTCTTGGCTCACTGCAGCCTCTGCCTCCCGGGTTCAAGCGATTCTGCTACCTCAGCCTCCTGAGTAGCTAGGATTACCAGGCCGAGATGGGTGGATGACGAGGTCAGGAGATCGAGACCATCCTGGCTAACACGGTGAAACCCCATCTCTACTAAAATACAAAAAATTAGCCGGGCGTGGTGGCGGGTGCCTGCAGTCCCAGCTACTGCAATAAGCTGAGATCGCGCCACTGCACTCCAGCATGGATAACAGCAAGACTCCCTCTCAAAAATAAGTAAGTAAATAAATAAATAAAATAAATTGTAACTCTTACTGGAATTTATTAAGAACATACAGATGATGTTGCCAAAGTGGCAATCAAATTGGTTTGTCATTTTTTACTTTTTATGTGTGTTTGTATGTATGTATATATTTGAGGCAGAGTCTCGTCTGTCACCCGGGCTGGAGTTCAGAGGTGTGATCTCAGCTTATTGCAGTCTCTGCTTCCCAGGTTCAAGTGGTCTTCTTGCCTCAGCTGGGACTACAGGTGTGCACCAAACACCTGGCTATCATTTTTCTACTCTTTAGCATTTCATAGAGTGGCGGGTTGAGAGGAACATCACCCAGGATACCCAAGTCTTCTCAGCTAAACCCTTCTCTGCTAAAACTAGCTGTAGGACTAACCATGTAACCATTTTCTAATTAAAGTGAGGGAGCTGACCCTACGTGACCTTTAAGTCTCAAACTACTTTGAAATATGACTATTTATCTTTAAATAACATGAATGGAACTGTTCTCATCACCATTTTTTGCATTGGGGAAGCTGAGGCAAAGGACTTAGCAAAGCCCTGGTATAACTTGAAACAAAACAGATATCTTGACTTGTGACTTAAAGCTTTGGTTCTTTTAATACCTTCATTTCTTTGGTTTCTTTACTTTTCATAGTCCATTAAAGTGATTATTGTATTTCTTGATGTATGGGATAGAAATGTGGGAATAATTTCATTGTATTCTTACAGAATTTACTTCACAGCTGAGTAAACTTTCATTTGTTGAACACCTTTGATTTAATGCCCCTTGGCTTTTCTCCTAATCTGCACATGACGTCCGGTGGCAGAAATAGGAACCTGTGTTTTTTTCTTCTATTCCCTTCTTATTTTTTTTTCCTGAGAAGATATGTAGGTAGTGAAAATTATTCTTAGTGCTTGTTGTGGGATTCTGAAGAAAGGAACTTAGGCATCAGGAATTTGGGGTTACCCATTTACCATAGATAGAGTTACTATAGTGTTTTCTGCTACCTTGTGATTGTTGTTTTTGTTCTCTGAAGTGAACGTAATCTTTTATGGTAGTGTCAGTCATATAAGAAGTATTTAATAAATGTGTAAGACACAAGAGATAACAGATGAATAAGCTAAGTTTCTATCCTCAAGAAGTTTAAAGAGTGAAGGGAGTGAAGAACTTAGTAAGACAAAGATGAATGTTTAGAACAGTGTCTGGTACTAGGTAATGTTAGAAATGAGTCTTGAAGGATGCAAATATTTTGATAGACAGTTTTCTTTTGGTTGTGACCTTCTGAGAGGTCAGTATAGGCAGAAGGCACAAGGCACACAGAGAAGACAAGTTGAAAGGTACAGGGCTTTGGTGGCTCCATGGGAATGGGATATGTTGAAGACATAGTAGTATAGGTACAGATGATAAATGTAATGTGAGAAGAAAGAGAGATAATTCCAGAAATGATGTAGAGGTAAACTGAATGGGACTTAATAACTGATGTGTGGGGTCGGTTACGGGAGGGATCATCATAGGTGATTGAATTTTCAAGCCTGGCTGACTATAGCAGTAGATAAAGGTTACCAGAAGCATTTCAGTACTGTTTGCAAAATAACCTTAATAGCTCGTGAGAGTCCAGGTTCTTTACTAGAGTCTTAAGAATGAAGTTTTCATATTCCTTACAAGTTCCAGCAAGTGTTAAAATGAGGAAATGGCTGGGGCAGTGGCTTGAGCCTGTAATCCCAGCTCTCAGGAGGCTGAGACAGGAAGATGGGTTAAGCCTAGGAGTTCAAGGCTTGGGTAAGCTATGATCATGCCACTAAACTCCAGCATAGGCAACAAAGTGAGACCCTATCTCTCAAAAAATAAAAAACAATGAGGAAATCAGCTTCCAAATAATCTTCTATAAACAGGGGGAGGAGCTGATCTGTACAGAGACCTGAAAACCTTCATTGGAGGAGTTTGGATTTGATTAATTCATTCATTAAATCTACATTGAATGCCTGCTACACATGCTGGGATGCTAGGGATACAGTGGTGAGTAAGAAAGATACAATCCTTGTCTTGCGCTCATGGGGAATATAGACTAGAGAGAGACTAATATTTAAGCAGGTAATTACATGGATGATGATATATTTATGATTGTTGTGGGTGCTACAGGGACAAAGTTCAGAGTGATCTCTGAGGGTGCATATTGGATATATTTAGTCAACATGTGGTGGGGATGTGATGGTGAGTCTTCTGAAGGAAGTGACATGTAAGCTGAGACCTGAAGGGTAAGAGGGAATGGGGCTTTGCTGCTGATTAAGGAAACAGGACATGCTAAGGTCCTGGAAATGGAAGGTGCTTGACTCTCTCAAAGAACAGAGCAAAGTTTAGAGTATTTTACGAGTAGCGAGAAGTGAGACCAGAGAGGTAGCTAGTTTCCAGATCATACAGATGGCCTTGTTGATTACATAAAGTTAAAATTTTATTATGAAGCCATTGACATGGCTTACATGATTTGTATTTTCAGACCCTGCTTGTGTGGAAAAGGGGAATAGAGGTGAATTTAGGCTAACCAGTTAGCTGAATAGTAGACTCAGCTTTTGGCAGGAAAGATTTAAGGCAATTGGTTATTGGAAGTAGGGGTAATATGAGGGCTTGTGACTGATTGCATGTGGTGAGCAAAAGGGAAGAGGTGCCATGGGTGATTCCCAGATTTTTGTTTGGCAGGGGTAACTACATTGGATGGATATGTCAAGATGGAGAAGGAGCAGATGAGGTAGGCATTCATTAATTTTTATTTAAATATTTTCATCTGTTGGGTATACCTGGAGTGTCCTGTGCAGGGCCCCGATTAGGCTCTGTCAGTGTGATAAAACAAATAGATTTAACTAGAAAAGGGAAGGCATGGGGCCACATTCTATTTTAAATGGATGGTACTTTAATTCATTTCCCCGCCTCCCTAAACATGGACCAAAGTGGACTAGATTATTTTGCAAGCTGGGTAGAAATTCGTGCCTAAGGCCATGTCCTTTCATGTTTACCAATGAATTATCTTTTTCCAATTTTCTATTGTGCATCTGGG
>NW_016802978.1:27455-32463 GCF_001698545.2 Rhinopithecus bieti | reverse complement strand
TTTTTAACCAACTTTGCCTAATCAGACAACAGAGTTGAGACATCCTGGTAGAGAAATAATAGCCTACATATGTTGAATTGTTTTTAGCTCTTTAGTTATAAAGAGCTTTTTACAAATTTAGTTTATGTAATCCTCCAACAGTACAATGAGATAGATAATTTTAATTTTACAGACTCAGACTGCGGAATTGAAAGTTTAAGTAATGTCACACAGCTAATAAGAGATCAAGACAATAATCTAGGCTCTTTACCTATCTCCTGGGCATAAGCACTAGCTTTTTTAGTGGAAACAGAATCAGATTGTTCATTAGATTTGATTGATGAAAAGAGGTCCACCAACCATCATGTAAAATATGGCATTTATGTTTACATTCAAAAGACTATTATAAATTAATTTGGTAATACGTATTTTTTGAGGAAAGGTATAATGGCCATGTGTATCTTAACCAAATACATCCTTAAGCCTACAATACCCTATTACTCATTTTCTTTTGTGGAGTAGAAGTTGGATGGGTTATATGGGCGTGGTGCCTCTCTCCTGTAATCCTAGCACTTTGGGAGGCCAAAGCGTGCAGATCTCTTGAGCCCAGGTGCTCTAGAGCAGCCTGGGTAACATGGCAAAACTGCTTCTCTACAAAAAAAAATAGCCAGGTGTGGTGGCATGAGCCTATAGTCCCACCTTACATGGGGGCCTGAGGTAGGAGGATTGCTTTGAGCCTAGGAGGTGGAGGTTGCAGCAAACCGAGATTGTGCCACTGCACTCCAGCGTGAGTAGCAGAGACCTTGTCTTAAGAAAAGTTGGATGGGACATTTTGCTAGGGCAGACATAACATCTAGGAAGTGGTTGGAGTTATTTTTTTAAAAAGGGAAGAAAAGAAAGGAATTAGTATTTATTGATCACACCTTTGTGTATGTTAGGTGGTTTAGGTTTGGTGTCTTTAAATCTTCCTTATGATGATGATACCCCATTTTACAGTTGAGACCCAAGACTATAGATGTGTTAAATGATTTGCTTGTGGTCATACACGTTCTGTCTTCTGAACGGAAGATAACTCCAGGAACTGATTGGTAGAGGGCAGAAAAAAGATTCTGTTTTGAGAAACAGAGCAGCCTGAAGGCACATACCTTTGCTGTTTGCTGTAACTCCTTTAGACAGCTCTCTGACCACACAGTACGTGGGTGGACACCAGCATTGACCAGGAGGGATGGTGGAAAGTTTAAATAGTTTTCCTTTACATAAAAACAGTCCAGTGAAGTGAACTATTTAAATTTTTTCTCTATCAAATGGCTAAATTAAACATTTTTGACATTCGAAAGGGATGATTTATATCTTATGTGGAAAAGCCCCAAATAGCTATTTCCCCAGTTGCAGGAAAAAGAGCTCTTTTGAGATATGAAGGTATTTTATGTTCTTTCTCCATTATTCTTACCTTGTGCTTACAGGTGAATTGTAAGCATGTGCTTGTGTTTAGTATTTTCCTCGAGAAAACTCTTGCTGGTAAATCTATTTACCATAGAACTTAAAAGGATGTTGAAAAAATAGTTGAGGACTATCCTGATTGGTTTTCATCCAGTTAGTCTGCTTTTGNTCCTCTTGTTGCCCAGGCTGGAATGCAGTGGCGTGATCTTGGCTCACTGCAGCCTCTGCCTCCCGGGTTCAAGCGATTCTGCTGCCTTAGCCTCCTGAGTAGCTAGGATTACCAGGCCGAGACGGGTGGATGACGAGGTCAGGGGATCGAGACCATCCTGGCTAACACGGTGAAACCCCATCTCTACTAAAATACAAAAAATTAGCCGGGCGTGGTGGCGGGTGCCTGTAGTCCCAGCTACTGCAATAAGCTGAGATGGCGCCACTGCACTCCAGCATGGATAACAGCGAGACTCAGTCTCAAAAATAAATAAATAAATAAATAAATAAAATACATTGTAACTCTTACTTGAATTTATTAAGAACATACAGATGATGTTGCCAAAGTGGCAATCAATTTGGTTTGTCATTTTTTACTTTTATGTGTGTTTGTATGTATGTATATATTTGAGACAGAGTCTCGTTCTGTCACCCGAGCTGGAGTTCAGAGGTGTGATCTCAGCTTATTGCAGTCTCTGCTTCCCAGGTTCAAGTGGTCTTCCTGCCTCAGCCTCCAGAGTCGCTGGGACCACAGGTGAGCACCAAACACCTGGCTATCATTTTCTACTCTTTAGCATTTCATAGAGTGGTGGGTTGAGAGAAACATCACCCAGGATACCCAAGTCTTCTCAGGTAAACCCTTCTCTGCTAAAACTAGCTGTAGGACTAACCATGTAACCATTTTCTAATTAAAGTGAGGGAGCTGACCTACCTGACCTTTAAGTCTCAAACTACTTTGAAATGTGACTATTTATCTTTAAATAACATGAATGGAACTGTTCTCATCACCATTTTTTGCATTGGGGAAGCTGAGGCAAAGGCCTTAGCAAAGCCCTGGTATAACTTGAAACAAAACAGATATCTTGACTTGTGAATTAAAGCTTTGGTTCTTTTAATACCTTCATTTCTTTGGTTTATTTACTTTTCATCGTCCATTAAAGTGATTATTGTATTTCTTGATGTATGAGATAGAAATGTGGGAATAATTTCATTGTATTCTTACAGAATTTACTTCACAGCTGAGTAAACTCTCATTTGTTGAACACCTTTGATTTAATGCCCCTTGGCTTTTCTCCTAATCTGCATGTGACGTCAGGTGGCAGAAATAGGAACTTGTGTTTTTTTCTTCTATGCCCTTCTCATTTTTTTTCCTGAGAAGATACGTAGGTAGTGAAAATTATTCTTAGTGCTTGTTGTGGGATTCTGAAGAAAGGAACTTAGGCATCAGGAATTTGGGGTTACCCATTTACCATAGATAGAGTTGCTATAGTGTTTTCTGCTACCTTGTGATTGTTGTTTTGTTCTCTGAAGTGAACGTAATCTTTTATGGTAGTGTTAATCATATAATAAGTACTTAGTAAATGTGTAAGACACAAGAGATAACAGATGAGTAAGCTAAGTTTCTATCCTCAAGAAGTTTAAAGAGTGAAGGGAGTGAAGAACTTAGTAAGACAAAGATGAATGTTTAGAACAGTGTCTGGTACTAGGTAAGGTTAGAAATGAGTCTTGAAGGATAGCAAATATTTTGATAGACAGTTTTCTTTTGGTTGTGACCTTCCTAGAGGTCAGTATAGGCAGAAGGCACAAGGCACACAGAGAAGACAAGTTGAAAGGTACAGGGCTTTGGTGCCTCCGTGGGAGTGGGATATGTTGAAGACAGTAGTAGTATAGGTACAGATGATCAATGTAATGTGAGAAGAAAAGAGATAATTCCAGAAATGATGTAGAGGTGAACTGAATGGGACTTAATAACTGTGATGTGTGGGGTCAGTTACGGGAGGGATCATCATAGGTGATTGAAGTTTCAAGCCTGGCTGACTATAGCAGTAGATAAAGGTTACCAGAAGCATTTCAGTACTGTTTACAAAATAACCTTAATAGCTCGTGAGAGTCCAGGTTCTTTACTAGACTCTTAAGAATGAAGTTTTCCATATTCCTTACAAGTTCCAGCAAGTGTTAAAATGAGGAAATGGCTGGGTGCGATGGGTTGAGTCTAGGAGTTCAAGGCTTGGGTAAGCTATGATCGTGCCACTAAACTCCAGCATGGGCAACAAAGTGAGACCCTGTCTCTCAAAAAATAAAACAATGAGGAAATCAGCTTCCAAATAATCTTCTATAAACAGGGGAGGAGCTGATCTGTACAGAGACCTGAAACCTTCATTGGAGGAGTTTGGATTTGATTAATTCATTCATTAAATGTACATTGAATGCCTGCTACACATGCTGGGATGCTAGGGATACAGTGGTGAGTAAGAAAGATACAATCCTTGTCTTGTACTCATAGGGAATATAGACTAGAGAGAAATTAATATTTAAGCAGGTAATTACATGGATGGTGATATATTTATGATTGTTGTGGGTGCTACAGGGACAAAGTTCTGAGTGATCTCTGAGGGTGCATATTGGATATATTTAGTCAGCATGCGGTGGAGATGTGATGGTGAGTCTTCTGAAGGAAGTGACATATAAGCTGAGACCCAAAGGATAAGAGGGAATGGGGCTTTGCTGCTGATTAAGGAAACAGGACATGCTAAGGTCCTGGAAATGGAAGGTGCTTGACTCTCTCAAAGAACAGAGCAAAGTTTAGTGTATTTTATGAGTAGCGAGAAGTGAGACCAGAGAGGTAGCTAGTTGCCAGATCATACAGATGGCCTTGTTGATTACATAAAGTTAAAATTTTATTATGAAGCCATTGACATGGCTTACATGATTTGTATTTTCAGACCCCGCTTGTGTGGAGAAGGGGAATAGAGGTGAATTTAGGCTAACCAGTTAGCTGAATAGTGGACTCAGCTTTTGGCAGGAAAGATTTAAGGTAATTGGTTATTGGAAGTAGGGGTAATGAGGGCTTGTGACTGATTGCATGTGGTGAGCAAAAGGGAAGAGGTGCCA
Source organism: Rhinopithecus bieti (assembly GCF_001698545.2). Classification (NCBI taxonomy): domain Eukaryota; kingdom Metazoa; phylum Chordata; class Mammalia; order Primates; family Cercopithecidae; genus Rhinopithecus; species Rhinopithecus bieti. Next base: position 27,945 of record NW_016802978.1, on the reverse strand, counting down.
TGGGTGATTCCCAGATTTTGTTTGGCAGGGGTAACTTTGGATGGATATGTCAAGATGGAGAAGGAGCAGATGAGGTAGGCATTCATTAATTTTATTTAAATATTTTCATCTGTTGGGTATACCTGGAGTGTCCTGTGCAGAGCCCCGATTAGGCTCTGTCAGTGTGATAAAACAAATAGATTTAACTAGAAAAGGGAAAGCATGGGGCCACATTCTATTTTAAATGGATGGTACTTTAATTCATTTCCCCGCCTCCCTAAACATGGACCAAAGTGGACTAGATTATTTTGCAAGCTGGGTAGAAATTCGTGCCTAAGGCCATGTCCTTTCATGTTTACCAATGAATTATGTTGTTCCAGTTTTCTATTGTGCATCTAGGAAAATTATGCTTACATATCCAATGTAAAGAAAACATTGAGTTTATATAGATTTGAAACCAAGGGGGTTTAGTATATAATAAACATAAGAAGGAATCTTTTTTTTTTTTTTT
>NW_016802978.1:16679-26100 GCF_001698545.2 Rhinopithecus bieti | reverse complement strand
AACATTTCACATGTTATTTTTATTGATTTTGTGAGTACCAGAAAACTTGAAGGATGAACTAGAAGTTATTTTTCTTAGCATTTGTGGTATTAGTACTGAACGGGGAGTAATAGAATAGGAAGCATTCTGGACAACTGTTGAGAATTGTTACATTTTGTCTTCCTAGGCTTGAAAAATCAGGATTGTACCTTTTGGAAAAATCCTGCTTGTTGTTTTGTGGTGGGACCAGGCTGTGATGGGAAAGGCTGTTGTCATCGGCATAGGCAGGCCTTTTGCTTTGCTGAGGTATAGTGAGCAGCCCGGTGACCCTCCTCCATGTAGCCTGCATTGCATGCAATTTCCACAGAGTCCATAGAGTTAGTGCAAAGCTCCAGCAGGCCCACTCACCTGCTTTTCTCATGAGGCAACATGGGACCAGTGTGTCCCTGTAGTAACTCTAATTTTTTGTTGTGTTCACTTATTGTAGTGAAAAAAAAATCTGAGCGTAAGGTTCTGAGTGGACCTGGAAAGGGGTGGGTGTTGTGAGAGACTGAAGACAAAGGCCTGTAACAGATGGGTGTCTTTCTAGCTTAATCAAGCTGTTGCTGGAGTGTTATGCTTCAGAAATAAGTCTCCTGGCTGGGTGTGGTGGCTCATGCCTGTAATCCCAGCACTTCGGGAGGCCAAGGCAGGTGGATCACTGGAGGTCAGGAGTTTGAAACCAGCCTGGCCAACATGGCGAAACCTCGTCTCTACTGAAAATACAAAAATGAAGTGGGTGTGGTGGCAGGTGCCTGTAATCCCAGCCCCTAGGGATGCTGAGGGATGAGAATCGCTTGTACCTGGGTGGTGGAGGTTGCAGTGAGCTGAGATTGCGCCACTGCATTCCAGCCTTGGCGATAGAGCGAGACTCAGTCTCAAAAACAAACAAAACAAAAAATACAAAAATTAGCCTGGCGTGGTGACACATGCCCGTAATCCCAGCTACTTGGAAGGCTTGAGGCACAAGAATCTCTCGAACCTGGGAGGCAGAGGTTGCAGTGAGCCGAGATCGATTGTGCCACTGCACTGCAGCCTGGTGACTGAGCGAGATTGTCTCAAAAAAAAAAAAAAAAAGTCTCTAGTGGAAAACAAAAATTTAACCCAATTCCCCCAACCCCTCCCCACCCAAAAAAGCAAAACAATAAAAAAGTTTTGTTATTCTTGCTTTTTTAAAAAGCAAAATAAAATTCTTTCATTATTTCCCAGAAACAGTTGATTTAAAAACTATTGCAGATTATAAAGTTCATTTATGTAGAACAAATAAGGTACTTAGTGCCTTTTGCACTGTCAAGTGTCAGGCAGAATTTCAGTTACTGCTTTTTAGGTGCAGAAAGTTAACATAGTTGAATACTTCATTGATTCATTTAGTTGCCTTTCATAGAATTTTACTCCAAGAACAAAAAGATCTGGGGTTTTTCGTAAAATTTTCTTCAGATCTTGAGAGTTTTCAGCTGAATTGCTGCAACTATTCTTTCTCTAGATTTCCAACTGGGTGAAAATGTTTTCTTTTAAATTGGCACTCTCCCAGCAGATTTTTCCACCAAGTATTCTTTGGGCACACCCTGTGCATAGTGAATTTTTCAAGATACTTATTCAAAAGGCTTGGAGGACAGGCCGGTCTTTTCTTTGTAAGATGGAAACAGAATGAAGCTTGCTTAAGACTCATTTTGCTTCTGCCCAGCTGTATATGAACTTGATCTCATGCAAATACGCTCAAGCATTACCAGAAGTAATTTGACTTAATAGTGTAAGTAAAAAGGCTAATTTTATATTTGCAGGCAGTTTGCTTAGTGCAATAGGTGACCTCCCAATTGAGAATTCTTAATTTGTTCTCAATGATAACTTGATAGTAAGCAGGTCTCAGGTCCAACAGTTGAGAAATGTGAGGTGACTTTGAAATTTTCAAGGTAATTGTACATTCAAGACCATTGACATGGTATGTATATATTTGGCTTTACATTTTATTAGGTGCTGAGGTTGTCATTTCCATAATGTCCAAAGCAATGTTAGATTATTTAAGCTTCCATGGTTTACTGATGGTATTACTAGATGAGATAAATGCCTTTAATTTCATCCTTGCATGGTAAGATTGGCTGACTAATTTATGGAAGGATAAGGTACAGAATTGCTCTTGGGTGTTTCCTAGCAGGCCAGCCTTCCAAGAGCAATAGTTTATGTTTGTTCCTTTAATAAATAGTACTTAAAGAGTGATCAGAGGAGTTACCATAGTTGGTAATCTGAATGGAAACTAAAATGTGTCATCATTGAGGGTAGTCAAAAGTGTCCTTGTGGCAGTCCTAGAAAAGGAGTTCCAGAATTTTCCGAGCAGAGAAAAATATAAACATTTTCAAGGTTCTAATTATTTGGAGACTAGCCTTTCAGGATCATTTATCGTCAAGATGAACCTTGCCACCAAAGGGCAAGGAAACACTTCTCTGATGGTTAGATCAGGAATGATGAAAACGCTTAAGAAGAATTGAAAACTTGGTTCTTGTCTTCAATTAGTAATTTACGTGACTGATTTTTTGTTGTTGTTGTTTGAGATAGAGTCTCACTCTGTCACAGGCTGGAGTGCAGTGGTGTGATCTCGGCTCAGCGCAACCTCCACCTCTCCGGTTCAAGCGATTCTCCTGCCTCAGCTTCCTGAGTAGCTGGGATTTCAAGTGTGAGCCACTGCTCCCAGCTTTCCCCTCCACTTTCCAGTAGAAAAGGAAGCATTAAAATTAGACATTGTGGGCCGAGCTCCTTGCGAGCATCCCTTGAGCCCAGGAGTTCTAGACCAGAATAGGCATCATAGCGAGACCCTGTCTCTGTTTCATTTTAGTATTTTAAATAAAAATTGAAAAACAAGAATTAGGCATTGTGTACTAAGTATTGGATACATGGTACAGCCATTAAATGCTGAAATCTTAGAAGGAATTAATGGAAGGAAGGAGTGACTGCTGTGGGCTAAGGTGATAGGGAGACCTGAGAAGAGATGGATCTAGAGTTAGGAGTTTACATTCCAGTGTGGGAGTTCTCCATATAAACACTATCAGATAGTGACTTTCTGGATGATCTGGAATATTCTTTCTTAATGTTTTTTTGAGACAGAATCTTGGTCTGTTGCCCAGACTGGAGTACAGTGGTGCCATCTCAGCTTACTGCAACCTCTGCCTCCTGGGTTCATGGGATTCTCCTGCCTCAGCCTTCCAAGTGGCTGGAATTACAGGCATGAGCTACCACGCCCAGGTAATTTTGTATTTTTAATAGAGGTGGGATTTCACCGTGTTGGTCAGGCTGGTCTCGAACTTTTGATCTCCAGTGATCCACCCACCTTGGCCTCCCGTAAGTGTTGGGATTACAAGTGTGAGCCACTGTGCCCGGCTATCTGCGTATTTTTAAACTGCTTAGGAGGAGAAGCTTTTTTCTGATATTTACAAGATTTTCTCCTGAACTTTTGTCATGTGATTAATAGCTATCAAAAGAAAGGATTGTTCTTAGACTATCTTTTCTTTTTAGAGACAGAGTTTCACTCTGTCACCCAGTTTGGGGTGCAGTGGCGTGATAGTAGCTTACTGCAGCCTAAGACTCCTGGACTTAAGTGATCCTCCTGCGTCGGCCTCCCGAAGTGTTGATTTTATAGGTGTGAGCCACTGTACTTAGCCTATAATATCTTTTAAATGGTTTTTTTCCCCAATAGATTGTAGGAACTAGAGTGTGTTATTCTCCTTTTCTATGTTTATGTGGTTTTTCCAAAAATGAATTTTTTTAGGCAGGTTTTCTTAACAGAGGCACCATTAACCTTTTGGGTCTAATAATTATTTGTCATGGGAAGCTATTCTGTGCACTGTAAGGATGTCTGGTGGCATCTCTGGTCTCTATTCCCTAAATGCCAGTAGGACCATCCCTCACCCTAGTTGAGACAACAAGATTTTTCCAGACTTTATTATATGTGCCCTTTTGGGGGTTGGGGTAAGGTCAAAATAATCCCCAATGCTGGGAGCAGCTTTTCACACCTGTAATCCCAGCACCTTGGGAGACCAAGGTGGGTGAATCACTTGAGGCCAGGAGTTTGAGACCAACCTGGCGAAATCCCGTCTCTACTAAAAGTACAAAAATTAGCTGGGCATGGTCGCACACACCTGTAGACCTGACTACTTGGGAAGTTGAGGCAGGAGAATCACTTGAACCTGGGAGGTGGAGGTTGCTGTGAGCCAAGATCACGACACTACAGCCTGGGCAAAAGAGCGAGACTCCGTCTCAAAAAAAAAAAAAAAAAAAAAAAAAATCCCTGGCTGAGAACTATTGGATTAGGTTCTCCAGTACCTATCTTTGAGGAGGAAAGGATGTTACCATCAACTTTTCTGAATGCCAGGAATGCCTTTTTGTATAGTTACTCCACTTAATATTTTATAGTATATTTTAATTGTATAGTAAGCATTGTGTCTCTTATGGTAAAGAAACTAAAATTGAGGGATTAGGCTGCTTGTGGTGGATTGCATCTGTAATCCCAGTACTTTAGGAGGCCAGGACTTTGAGACCAGTGTGGTCAACATAGCAAGACCCCATCTCCATTAAAATAATCATAAAATAATAAAAGGGAAAGATTAAACCTGGAGATGGCATCGTATAAACCATGTACAATATGGGTTACCTCTGCTCAGATTGTTTACTCCTTCCCCCCACCACACCCTCTCATTTCTTTGTCCCAGCTCTAAGAAAAGCATACAATATCCTTTTCCTGTATTCTGGTACTGTTTAAGGCTTTGCAGTGAAGATGGTTTGGTGAGTCAGATCACCTTTAAAGAGGAAATTCTACCCTTCCCTTCATTCTCTCTCTTTTTATAAATTGTGGTGAGAGCCCGGGCACGGTGGCTTAGGCCTGTAATCCCAGTGCTTTGGGAGGCCGAGGCATGGGGAATCGCTTGAGTTCAAGGAGTTCGAGACCAGCCTGGGCAACATGGTGACGCCCATCTGTACAATAAACCACAAGAAATGAGCTAGATGTTGCGGTTGATGCCTGTAGTCCCAGCTACTTGGGAAACTGAGATGGGAAGGTCACTTCAGCCTAGGAGGTCGAGGCTGAAGTGAGCATTACAACTAGAAATTCTTAAAGTGCAACCCTGACAGGGGAATATCCTCCTAAGGGACAAGTCAGGATGTTAGCATTTCCCCACCTCCCTCATTTCCAGTAACGTATAATTTAAGTATGTGGGTATGCCGGTCAGCTTTCCACAGCTTAGCTGGGGTAGAGTGAGGTGTGTGAGCCACTGCTTTTGTTCTTACTTGTCTTTTTCCCCTTACTTTTGTACTGCCACTCCTGCCAAACTAGACATCGTTTTATCCTGGTGTGTTCATTAACCTCTACTCCAAAAGTTAAGTGTGGTTAAGGGAGTGAGGTCGATTTCAAAATGCTGCATCTGATTTAGAGGGGGGTATAGTTGAGTGAAGAACTAGGCACTGAAGCAGCAGCTCATGAGGGGAGTATTTTCTCTTTAAAGCCCTTACATATCGAGGCATCTGGTGTTCATGAAATAGTCTCTTGTGCTGTTCAACTTTTTTGCTCTTATATTACCTGACTTAGACAACTCCTAGGGCTGCTTTTTCCCTCCACATTGCAATTCCTTCAGAGTCAGATTGTCTTACTCTCCCTCTCTTCTTTGTACTGATACTTTGTTTTTTTGGTGATTCTCATTTCTCCAAATGTAATGGAGTGAGGGGACTCAGACTTTTTCTGGTTTGGTAATCTAGTGTATAAATGACCTGGTCTCTTGATGGTTCATGAAATCTTTAACTCCTTCACCTCCAAGTAGCCAACCCTTCCATGTAGTCTTCATTTCCTCTATACTAGTATTCTGTTCCTGTTACATAAAAGTCATGTACACGAAAACGTTTTGTAAACAGCCAGTGGGGTTTTGTATCCCGTGTTGTTCTGTTCATCTCTAGCCCACATTTTGGGAATATGTTTCTGTGGCTTTATTTATATATTTACTAGTTAATCCCAGATTTCCACAGGCTTTTGATAAAAGATAAAGTTACTAGTAAGAGTGTACTATTTTACCAAGTAAAATGACATAGAAAGCTAAAGCTTTCCTTGTGCCCATCTTTCTAGAAGGGAAATTTTAAAGAGAGCTTTTCCAACTCCAGTAGTTTTATAGTTATTCCTGTGTCCTAAACCTGATCTCTCCCCACAACTAAAATGCATTGATGAGCTGTGTACCTGCATGTATTTCTTTGTTTGCACTTTTCTTACTAAATTAACTTACTCAACAAAGAAACTGAATAATACTTCAAAAAAATATCCTTGTAATATTTCCAGGAAGTCAAGCCACAGAGGCTTCATAGCTAGGAGTATGGCTTTCTTCCCCAAGCCCTTTAGATTTTAAAAAATACTGCTTTAAGTTTGTAATGTTTTATGTCAGATGTGCTTATGACCTGGTGCTTCTGTGTCAGCAGATATCTCCATACAGCCAAGAATAAAGAAAGAAAGGGATAGATGGAATGAGTTCCATGGTGATTCTAAGTATCCAGGAATAATTTAAAATTATTTATCACTATGTATTTAAGCATCTGGATTTATTTATTTTACAGATACTTAGCATTTTGTTGTTTTGCTCTCTATCTTGCTAATCACTTTTTAAAAAGGGCTACTTGGATGAAGGTATAAAAACCAGTAACTTATGAAACCCTAGGTTAGTATCAGTGAATTGGCTTATTACTCAATGTTTGCTTGTTTGACTTCAAAAAGAAAACAATTTGCCACCTGTGTCAGTCTGACACCTGCTCTTTTCAAACCCTTTTGGCATGATCTAAATAAATCTCTGAAATTCCCCCTCCCTCTTTCTCTCTCCTTTGTGTCTGTTGTCAGTATTAGTTTCACCTAAATTCAGGGCCTGTCATCCTGTGTAACAGCTGAGGCTAAATGAGGACATTAATTGGTGGAAATGTGTTGCTTCAAAGGCATTTTTAGCAATAAAACTACAAAGAGCTTCATAGTTGTAATATAGCTCTTGGTTCGTCCTCAAAAAGTATTCTGTTGTTTTCTTGATAGTTGTAGGTTTTTATAAGTAACGTATTAAGAAGTGAATGTCTGAAATACATTGTTTTAAGTGAAAGATGTTACTTGTGTTCTGGGAGTAAGCTCTAAAATCTCAATGTCAGGTTAGTATTTAAGTGGAGGTAGAGCTACTAGTTTTTGTTTAACATGTTTTTATGATACAGAATTACTCAGGAACTTGTATATTGATGTTTGCCAGCAATGCCAATTCCTTCAAAATTCGTAGTTTTCAGTTTTTGTTTTCTCTCACTGTAAGGACCTCTGAGGACTCTCAGCCAGTTAACATTAGTTGTGTTCAAATTGCATGCTTCTCAACTTTTGCTATACACTAGAATCACCTGGGTAATTTCTTAAGAAGTCCTGTGGTTGTACCACAGATGAGAAAAAATATACCCTCTGGGATGGGATCCAAGCATCTGTATGTCTAAAATTCACCAGGAGATTCCATGGTGTAGCCAAAGTCATAAATCACTGGTCTAGGATGTTTTTGAGATTAGGGACCATTTAAAGAAAAGCTGTAGACTTTCCTTCCAGAAACTTGGATATTAATGATTCCCTAAAGCTCCAAATTAAGAACCTCTGTTCTAGGAGTAGCCTCAACATGCTAGATTTAATTGGAAGCAGCTGGCTTAAGAAATTATGTAAGTTGCAATGAGGAATATTTCTTGTCACTCACAAATATGTTATTCATCAATTTAAAAATTAGTATGTATCAAGTACTCGGTATGTTCCAGGCATGATTTTAGTGACAAGGAGTACAGCAGCCAATAAGATATTACTGTTTTCAAGGAGTTTTATCCTAATAGGGAAGACAGATAACAAGTGAATAATGACCGAAGGCTAGTTAACAAGTGCTATAAAGAGATATAAAACGAAAGAGCCTAAGGAGATTGAAAGTGCTGGGTATGGGAGAGAGATGTCTATATTAAATAGGGTGGTCAGGGAAAGCCTCTCTGAGGAGGTGACAGTTTGAACGAGATCTATATGAAGTGTGTGAGCAAGACCTGTGAAGATCTTGAGGAAGAGCATTCAAGGTATGGAGAACACTTGCAAAGGCCCTAAGATAGGACTGAGCCCGGTTTGTTGGATTTTCATCAGAAAGCCCAGGGTGGCAGGAGCGTGCATGGTGATCCAGGTATAGAATGAGTGGTAGGAGATGAGATCAGGAAGCCCTGTAGGCTGTTGTAAGCATCCATGTTTTAATTGTAATTTGGTAGAAAGTTAGTTATAACTCCTTCTTAAATATTTAGCTTTATGCTTAAAATAATTTAGAAATAACCTTGGACTTCCATCTTTTTAGAGATAGCTGGAAGGTTAGCACTCAGTATGTTGTATTCTCTGTGAAAGGATCTACGGTAGACTGAACTTGTCTATGTTACGAGACCATTCATGTCTTGATTCTTTATATTCATAATGCTGAACACAGGATGCGCAACAGTTTTTTTTTTGTGTGTGTGGCAGAATAGGAATCTTACAGTTAACGTAGCTGTTCTTAAATTTCTATTTATAAAAGCCATAATGCATAATAATTTACTGTAGTAGTTATTCCTAGTTTTCCCAGGTAGTCAGTGCTTACATCTGTTTCACAAGGTAAGAAAGGAAGCAGAAATTTAACAGTAATGGCCGAATTAGGATGTCAATCTTGTCCTTTTTTCCTTTCCTCACTTTGCCATGCTGCCCTCTGGGTAATAAGATGGAGACTAATTTTTGAAGGCTTAATTTGTTGAGCCAGTGTCATTAGTTTTTAGATAACATTTTAATACAGAATAAGTGTGTCTTGGGCTTATTAATAGTGCTATGTTATTTAAAGGATTTTAGTTGTGGGAATATTTTCTTTGAAACAGTAATACCTGTTTTTTAATCTCTTGATTGTAAAGTGCTGTGGGAAATACAGAGAAGACTTGTAAATAGATTCTGCCCACAGGCTTAGGGGATCTAAGATAAAATTCACTGTGGTAAAAGATAAAAAGCAATCATTGTCACAAAAGATACAGATTAAGTGCCATAGAAGTTCTGCTGAAGAATTATTTCTGGGTAAAGGGAAGGAGACTTCTTAGAGGATAGATGGAATTTAGTTCTAGATGGTAGTGTGGGAAGCAAGGGAGATGTAGATGTTTAGAGGGAAAGAGGGAAGGACATTCTATATACACACTGAGCAAAGGTTTGGAATTAGAGCAGTATAAGGAGCCACAATCATGTAATACAATTTGGAATCTAGTATGGGAAAAAGGAATGACCAAGGATAATGAAGATTATACTCATGGAGGAAGCCTTTGAGTATCAGGCCAAGGAATATTGAGTTCTATTTTTTTTTTTTGGTAAGGAAAGGTGACTTTTATTTTATTTATTTATTTATTTATT
>NW_016802978.1:2959-15851 GCF_001698545.2 Rhinopithecus bieti | reverse complement strand
GGGCCCCCCCCCCCCTTTTTTTTTTTTTTTTTTTTTTTGTATTTTTAGTGGAAACGGGGTTTCACCACGTTAGCCAGGATGGTCTCGATCTCCTGACCTTGTGGTCTACCTGCCCCGGCCTCCCAAAGTGCTGGGATTACAGGCTTGAGCCACCCTGCCCGGCCTTAATGTTTAAATTCTAATCCTTAAGATGTGACACAACTGATTTATGTTCGTCCTCTCCCAGTTCTCTTCAAATCATGGGACTGGCGGTCTTAAAAACTGCTTTCTTTTGAGGGAACAGTTGTTGAGAAGAATCATGTAAAGATGTATTAGCTTGTCTGTTTGGTACACTATTTGCTAATGTCAGAACTGTTAAATAGAAATAAAATTTCACCACAGTGGAATAAAAATAAGCTGTTTATTGCTTCCTGTGTGTCAAAACTGTGTTAATCACTTTTCATAAACCATGGCCTTTGAAGTCTTATAACTTTTCTATGAAGTAGGATGTTTGTATCCCTACCTCCTCTGTTTTACCATTGGGAAAACCAGGGCCCAGAGCAAGTAACCACACAAGTTCCACAGCTACCAAGGCCAAGGTTATTTCTACCCTGAACACACATCTTTAAATTGTGTATTCATCAACAACCTAGTACTTAAAAATTCAGATTCCTAGGCCTTTCTTTTTTATCTTTGTACCAAACTTGGAGAAAATACCGTCACGTAGTCTTCTATTAATAGCAGTTGTCTCATGTGGAGAACACCTAAATTTTACTTACAGCTTCTTCCAATACTGACCCATTTTGATTTTTATAAACATTTTGAAATATTTGTTAAGTTGGTCAAGTAAGAGATAATGTGATTACGTAGTATCTTATCAGTTGAGATCTTTCTCTCTCTCTCTCCCTCTCTTTTTTTTTTTTAAGATAGAGTCTCACTCTGTCACCCAGGCTGGAGGGGTTAGTGGTATGATCTCTGCCCACTACACCCTCCACTTCCTGGTCTCAAGCAATTCTTCTGTCTCAGCCTCCCAAGTAGCTGGGACTACAGGTGCATGCTACCACGTCTGGCTAATTTTTCTGTTTTTTGTAGAGACAGGATCTTGCCACCTTGCCCATACTGGTTGCGAACTCCTGAACTCAAGTGATCCGCCCACCTTGGCCTTCCAAAGTCCTGGGATTACAGGCATGAGCCACCACGCCCAGTCTAGTTGACGTTTTTCACCTCTTTCTCTTTACAGCATATTCAGAAATTTTAAACCAGTAATATGAAATACATATATTGGTTGATTTTTCTGTTGTGTTTTAAGCATATTCACTTTTTAAATCGGATCCATATTTTGCATGCAAGTACTATGGTTTTTCAAGGTCATTCTGATTTGCAACAACACATTTCTTAGTCAATTTGTTGGACCTTTACCCCTTTCTTAAAATTTTTACTTTTTTATATGATTTATTTATTTTCTTATTTTTAGTGATGGAGTCTCACTGTGTTGCTCAGGCTGGGCTCAAGCAGTTCTCCTGCCTCAGCCTCCTGTGTAGCTGGGACTACCTAAGGATGTGCACCACTGTGGCCAGGCAGATCTTCACCTTTTTCAAAAAAAAGAAACATCTAAATGTGAAACCTTTTAGGCCTGTCCACTTCTTGTGATAGAGAGATACAGAAGTTTTCAGCTACTCTCTGCCAATGGGATAGCCCTACACTGCAGGAGCAGTCCAAAAAAAAAACATTATTTTTTTCAATTTAGGATCAGCGTAGAGGAAAGAGCCCTGGACTGTCGTAAGACTGGGTACCAGCTTGGCCAGTTAGTCATTTTGTAACCTTGATTAAGCTATGTAACCTTTTCAAATTGATTTCCCTCTCTGTAAATAGAGCTGATAACATGGCTTGCCCTGTTTCCTGTGGTTTTTAAAGAGGATCAAATGAGTGCATGAAAGTTCTCATGATAACTAGACGCCTATTCAAATATGAGGTGGTGGTATTCTCAGAAGGTCACAGATGAATGATGCATTTATTTTAGTGCTTTTCACAGTTTAGTCTTGAGATGTCGTTAGCTGCTAGAGTAGAGAACAAAAGAATGAGTAAAGAGGCTTCAGAAAAGCTAGTATGGCCTGGCGCGGTGGCTCACGCCTGTAATCCCAGCACGTTGAGTGGGTCAAGGTGGGAGGATCACTTGAGGTCAGGAGTTTGAGACCAGCCTAGCTAACGTGGTGAAACCCTGTCTCTATTAAAAATACAAAAAATAGCTGAGTGTCATGGTGGGTGCCTGTAGTCCCAGCTACTCGGGAGGCTGAGGCAGGAGAATCCCTTTAACTCAGGAGGTGGAGGTTGCAGTGAATCGGGATTGCGTCACTACACTCCAGCCTGAGTGACAAGGAGTCACTCGTCTCAGGAAGAAAAAACAAGGAAAAGCTAGTATGGATGGAGACTTCCACGCTCATTTCTTCGAGCTTATGTTCATTTAGATACGCTTCACGTGAGTTTTGTTGTTTGATTTCCTAGTTCATAAAGAAGGGGTTTTGTAAGCTGTTCTAGCTTGACAGTTCTTTCTGGGATTTTTTGTTTTTAAAAATGATCTTATAAAACTATTTAGTGCATGAAAATGTAGACCCAAGTAGCTGCTTAGCTCCTGAGAAAAAGCTGTGTTTCAGTTTAGCACAACAGTGTTTTCAGGAAGATAACTTTTCTAGATAGTTCTTTTTTCAAAAATTCTTGATGAAGAAGTTTTGAGAAATTTACAATTATCTCCAGATATAAAATTATCAAATTGGTTAAGTAGAGATAGAAAGTTTATTACATAAATCAGTAGATTTGTCTTTCAAAGAAGCTTATGAAATAGAAAGGACCAGGAAGTATAGTTGAAATATGGGATGGGCGCATAGAGAGTGAGTTGGAAAATGACAGTAGGTGGTTGAACAAGGACTTAAAAGCATGGCATGCTCTGAAGTCATACTAGAAAAATCCTTTGCTTTCATGCAAAACCAGTCTCCGTGACTTTTCATTGTGTAGATTGGGTTAAAAGCAGAATATAAGAAGCAAGTTTTTGGATGAGATGATAGAACTTACATAGTACTTGTCTGTCAATCCTAAAAGAATTATTTGTGGCCACATCTCCTCTTACTACCAAATAAGGAGCTTGACTTCATTCTCACTAATAAGAATCAGAAACCCAATTTAGAATATCCAACTCCTGGTGAACTTTTAAAAATTAATATATATCTTGATACTTTATCATCTTATTGTGTGGCATCCAAGTAATGTGAGGTAATCTGAGGAGTTAGAAGTGCCTTCCATTTTGTGTGGAAAAGGTGTAGTCCTAAGTTTGGCCTGGGAAGGTTAATACTCTCTTTGCACATAGAAAGCTAAGGGCAGTGTCATTATCATTCGTTTGTGAGGAGGGGGCTGTAAAAGCAAAATCATCACCACTAGCCTATTCTAAAGGATCTTAATCCCATTCCATTTTTCAGATTTTTTTTTTAATTGTGTAGTATCCATCCCCTGGATATAATCTTTTTGGTGAAGGGAGATGTCTCCTATTTCCACATGGTACCCCCTGTCATATACAGGTTATGTTCCTGGTGGTCTACACCTGCAGTTCATGGCTGTTTATAAAATTTCACCAGAACTTGTCCTGATATCCTTTTACTTTTGTAAATGATTAGAAAAAATGCTGAGTCTGAGTATGTGTTTTTGTATTAAGAGTTCATTTAGAGAGTCCCAGAAATTGGCAGGGTTGGTTCAACTTTCTGTGGCTTAAATTTGAATATGTCATTAGGAGACTACTGGTATTTCAGAAGTTTGTTGTTACAGGCATCTTGTACTCAGGAGGAAATCTGGACTTTGTTTTTCTATTTTAAATTAGCGTTTGTTCATTCAACAAACATTTCTTGATTATCCCTAGAGTTTTGGCACACGGTAGGAAGTCTAAAAGTGTGCAGTCTCACCTGGTCTCGCAAGTAATGGGAATTTTGCAACTACACAGGACTTAGAAGATATACCTTCCCTTCCTTCAAAATGATAGTAAGTAGCATAGTTATATCCTTCCTTGACTTAATTAAAATTTTCATTTTTTCCCCAATGACAAAGTAATAAAAACTCCTTGTAAAAAACAAAGAGCCACAGACATGTAAAACGTGTTTTACCTCTAATGTTCCTTGGTCTGTTGTAATGCCACTGTAGAAAATACTCCCTTTGTTTGGGGTAGCGTAGGAAGCATGTGATTTGGAATCAGACTTCGAGTTCTGGCTCCATAATTGTACTAGCTCTGTGGTCCTGGGATATCACTCAACCAATCTGGACCTCAAATTTTCTCATCTCTTCTACTGGGAAGATAATGACCTCTTTTTTTTTGAGACTGAGTTTTGCTCTTGTTACCCAGGCTGGAGCACAATGGTGTGATCTCAGCTCACTGCAACCTCTGCCTCCTGGGTTCAACTGATTCTCCTGCCTCAGCCTCCTGAGTAGCTGGGATTACAAGTGCCTGCCACCAGGCCTGGCTGATTCTTGTATATTTAGTAGAGAGGGGGTTTCACCATGTTGACCAGGGTGGTCTTGAACTCCTGACTTCAGGTGATGCACTTGCCTTGGCCTCCCAAAGAAGATAATGACTTCTACAGAACTGTTGTGTGGGTACATATATGTAAATATTCTCACCGACTTCTGCTTTTCCCGTTATTTCCCTGGGAGGTATTATATTTTTAGTGTATCTTACGGCCTTTGAGGACTTCTTAGTTTGGGTATATTTTAGCTGTGTGCATAAATGTCTTTACAGTGCACTTAAAGAGTTGGATTTTTGGAAACTTGCCATATTTAGAAATCTGTTGGATTGAACATAGTATGAAAAGCAAAGTATAAGTTAATTACTATATACTTGTACCATTCTTTTCATGGACTTTCTGATGCTTGCTGTTTGTGCACATAGGCTTTGCTTTTTGTATTTGTAATTGTACGAATCTAAAAATAAAAGAGAGTGTGAACAATTCAGAAGATTACAGATATGTCTTGTTAGGTTGCTTTCCAAAAGATTCCCAGTTGTAGTCACACCAGTATTGTAATAGGTTTTTTGTTTAAGCACACTCCAGTTAGCATGGAGGATCCTTTAAAAATATTTGCTAAACTGATCAATAAAAAATACTATCATTACTTAAATTTGCATTGGGAAAGTATTAGTGAAGTTGAACATTCTCATATGTTGTAACGTTTTGTTTTGTCTTGTTTTGATACAGTCTTGCTCTGTTGCCCAGGCTGGAGTGCAGTGGCACAGTCATAGCTCACTGCAGCTTCAACCTCCAGGACTCAAGTGGTCCTCCCAAGTAGCTGGGACCACAGGAGTGCGCCCCCATGCCCACCTTATTAAAATTTTTTTTTTTCTTTGTAGAGATGGGGTTTTGCTGTGTTGCCCAGGCGGTTCTGAAACTCCTGGGCTCAAGCAATCCTCCTGCCTTGGCCTCCCAAAGTGCTGTGATTACAGGCGTGAGCCGCTGTGTCAGACTATTGTAATGTGTTTAAAAGTAATGTTTTTATGATTCTTTGAAGCAGAAATATTTATCCTTTGGTGAAAATATTGGAGTCAAACTTGGTTAAGATAGAAATTATAAATTGTTTAAATTTTTGTATGTTGATCTTTTGCTTTTAGCTTTATTTCTCAACCTAAAATAGTAGAAATTCTTCATCCTTCCACACACTAAGAGGAAAATTTTAAATTTCTTTGTATGTATTTTTATTTTTAGAAACAACCCTTTTACCAATATAGTGTAAACCTTGTCTCCACTAAAATACAAAAAAAATTAGCCAGGTTTGATGGTGCACACCTGTAATTCCAGCTGCTCGGGAGGCTGAGACAGGAGTATCACTTGAACCTGGGAAGGGGAGGATGCAGTGAGCCCAGGTAGTGCCACTGTACTCCAGCCTGGGCACACAGAGTGAGACTTTTCTCAAAAAAAAAAGAAAGGAGGAAAGAAAGAAACTACCCTTTTAATTCATCAGAGCATTTTTTTGTTTCATGATACAAGGAAGTCAGTCAGTCCTCTCTAACCCTCTTTCCCGAAAAGCTGACTAGTATCTCAGAACCACTTATTTTTGTATTACTTTCTTTGGGATTTTGAAAGTTGCATAAAACATACAGGTTAATTTGTAAAGAATATCTCTTCAGAATATGGGTTGCCCAAGTTTTACTATATTCACTTAGGATTTTTATTTTTTTTGTGAGGATATTGCATTCTTGGGCATTTTGTACTTTTTAATTCCTTTTATGAGTGGACGCTCTCTCATTGTCTTCTTATTTCGCACCCAGATTTTCTGCAGTACCTTAGTGGAATATTTTGAACTTAGTGTAAGGTAGACCCTTTGTAAATAAATGTAAAGTATTGCATAGAAGAATTTATTTGTCTTAGACCCTTAAGCAGCCCCTATGGTCCCCCAGTGAAGTTGATTTAGATGTATAGACAACCTTGAGGAAAGAGAAGCGTTCTTCAGCTGCTCTCCTGTCTCCAAGTTGATCTAAATCTAGGGTTCTGTGAAATGATTCAGTCTTCAGGATGGATTTTGCTCTGTGGGATAACCTCTGAGTGTAAATGCTTCCTATCCTAAGACCTGCTGGGTTTAATGCATTTGCTTCACCTTGTTGTGTACCCTCACAGGTGGGAATATAAAGGGATTTTCAGTTCAAAGAACCAGATAAACAACTTTCAATTTAAAATGTTTAGTTCTTACATAACTTAGTTTTGTAAAGAGAAATACAAGTACTTTAGTTAATTGTTGAGTACATTGTCTATTTTTGTTGTTGTTGTTGTTAACACTCAGGATCAATCACTGTTCTGAGAGTGCTTTATCTGAATTTCTGATCCCTCATGCATCCTCAACATTTAACACATAGAGTAGCCCTGTGTTTAACTTTTTGAGGAACTGCCTGTTTTCCAAAGAGGCTGAACCATTTTATATTACCGTGAGCAATATATGCAGCTTCCACTGTCTCCACATTCTTCCAGTACTTCTCATTGTCTTTTTAATTATAGCCATGCTAGTCAGTGTGAAGTAATATCTCATTGTGGTTTTGATTTTAATTTCTCTAATGGCTAAGGATGCTGATAATTGTTTCAGGTGCTTAATTGGTCATTTGTATATCTTTGGAGAAATATCTATTTAGATCCTTTGCTCGTTTCTAAAGTTATTTGGTTTTTAAAAATTGTTGAATTGTATTTTTTGTATATACTCTGGAGACCAGTCTTTTGTCAAATAGATGATTTTCAGATATTTTCGTCCATTCTGAGGATTGTATTTTTATTTTCTTATTATTTACAGAAGTTTTAAATTTTGATATAGTCCAAATTATGTTTTTTTGTTTGTTTTGCTTTTTGTGTGTCACAGCATAAGAAATCATTGCCTAACCCAAGTTCATGAAGAAATTACTCCTATTCTTCTTTCCAGGAGTTTTATAGTTTCAGTGCTTACATTTAAGTAGGGCTTTGATCCACTTTAATTTTCTGTGTGGTGTGAGGTAGGAATCTAATTTGATTTTGCATGTGGATAGTGGATATTCAGTTGTCCTTATACCATATTTATTGCAAAGACCTTTTTTTCTCCATCATGTGGTTTACAATGTAAATTTAGTTGTGGAAAGTTATTTGTGGCTTAAAATTTTTGATGGTTGTATAGGTTATATATTTTTCTTCTTTATGCTACTCTTTATTTTCCAAATATCTGCAGCAAAATTTTGGCAACAAAAATATGTATGTATGTATGTATGTATATGTATATATGTGCACACCAGAGTACTAACGACGATTATTTCTGAGGGATGGGATGGAGGAAGGGGAAGGGATTACTTTCATTTATTATTTAATACTTTTAAATTTTATTATGAGCTCTTTTGGTGTAGTAAAAAATAGAAAAAGTTCTTGTCTCTCTGGATTATGCTAATTTACTTGAATTATTGTGGTGACTTTTAGACCAGGACCCAAAGTATTTTTTAAAATTTTTGCCTTTTCTCTTCCCTCTCTCCTTTTTCTTCTCTTTTTTTCCCCTTCATTCCATCCTTTTTTTTTAAGGATAGTATATTCTGAGAATGCTTTCAGTTGCTGGAGGGTTAGTTTCCAAAGTCAGGGTACTACTGTAGGAGAGGGAAGGAAACTAAGAATCACTTAGTGCCTATTTTTGGTATTATGCTTTTATGTACACAATAATCCTTCACATTTTACAGTTAGGAAACAGGAGTACTAGACATAATGATTGACTTACCAAGGTCACAAGGCTTAGTAATTGGTTAAAAGCAAGGAGTCAGGTTCATATCACTCCGAAGGCTGGGTTTCCTCTGCTTCTCCATGCTGACTAGTACATATAAGCAATTCATTGAATGCTTGAGTACACATGTGCACATTTAGATGGGCGAGTAGTGGCACAGGTGGAGGAAATCTGGTGTAGAAATTGATGTTAAAGAGAAATAATGGGGCCGGGCACTGTGGCTCACGCCTGTAATCCCAGCACTTCAGGAGGCCGAGGCGGGTGGATCACGAGGTCAAGAGATCGAGACCATCCTGGCTAACACAGTGAAAGCCCATCTCTACTAAAAATACAAAAAAAAAAAAAAGAGAGAGAGAAACAATGAAAACTGGAAGAAGAGTAACTTCACCTTGAGGGGACTAGAGATTTTGAATTCAGTGAGAGCAAGTATTTAATTATATTTGTCATAGTATTTAAAGCATGTTATTATATACTTTTATATTTTTTTTGCCTGTGAAAGATTTTAAACTTGGTTCCAAAATGTGGTCAAATGCCCTACGAGGATAATGAGAAAATAATGTCAATACTATGAGTTCACTTTAATAAACGCCAAGAGGTTTTCATAGCCTTTAATTAGTAAATAGACATTGGTTTCCTGTGATGTCCTAGGTATTGTTCTAGGTTACGGGGATAGAGCAGCAGTGAAAGACTTCTGGTTTTCCATTTTTCTCCCTTCCTTTTTAATGAATTGGCACTAGTTTCTTCCTCAAAACTCAAGACTTCTTAGATTAGAAATTTGTAATTGTGATATTCTTGTGTCTGATGCCTTTAGGATTGATTCATAAGCCACTGGGGATAGTTGAGTGAGAATAGGTTTAATGAATTCTATCACAGGATTCCTGGTTAGAGGTGAAATTTGTGTGTGTCTTGTGTGTATGTTACTTCTTGACTTCTCCTAATACTGTGAACTGTACCTATCTTGATGGGTTACAATGATGATCCTTTGACTCCAGTTCTTGCTGTCAAGTGTGACCCTTGGATCAAGTTGTACTATCTCATCTTTGTCTTGGACTTAATATTTTTAAAGTACTTTGAACCTTAGCCACATATGTATTCACACAACTAGGTGTGCTGTTGATTTATAGAACTGAAAGCTGTTACAGGTAGAGTCTCTCTGATCTGAAATGTTTGAGACCAGAAGTGTTTTGGATTTTGGAATCTTTGCATTATACAGTTATCCCTCAGTATTCTTGGATGCCTTGTTCCACGAACTTCTGCGGATACCAAATCTGACATTGCTCAAATCCCTGATATAAGATGGGATAGTATTTGTGTGTAACCTATGCACATCCTCCTGTATACTTTGTCATCTCTAGATTATTTATAACACCTAATATAGGGTAAATGCTATGTAAATAGTTGTTATACTGTATTGCTTAGGGAATAATGAGAAGAAAAAATCTGTACATATTCAGTACAGACATCATTTTTTAAGTATTTTTGCTGTTTGATTGATTGAATCCACGGATACAGAGGATCAGCTGTACTTACCAGTTGAAAATCCCAAATCTGGAAACTCAGAATGCTCCAATAAACATTCCCTTTGAGTGTCATGTTGACACCCAGAAAGTTTCCGATTTTGGAAACTTTTTGGATCTTGGGTTTGGGATGCTGAACTTGTATTTGCATGTGTGGAAAGAGATCAGGAGTCAAGGCAGGAATCAGGAAATGTGACTTCTAGCCTTGGCTAACTTGACTGGTGTAGGGCAGATCACTTCACTAGCCTAAGCTACAGTTTGCTACAGTTCACTCCTGAGGGCAGCTCGAGTGGCTTGAGAACAAATTTTAACACACTACTTACTGCAGACACCTTTTCGTCTGAATTTTTCCTTTGAAGGATGAGTCATTTTTATGAAACAGTTTTCAAAATAGAAAGATGGAAAAGACGTTATCAAATTAAGTGCACATTGAAAACTTTTATGACAATTGTATCAAGGGGGTACATGTATTTTTCAATAAATATTGATTACCTTCTGTAGTAAGGATTTTTGCTGGGCTCTGAGAATCATTTTCTAAGTTTGAGGATGCTAACTAAATCATATATAAGTTGTATGTGATAAATATGGGGGCAGAAATAGGTATGCACTCTAAAAGTAGTAATACCTTCTGGTTTAAAGAAGTGGGAGATCATAGCAAGTTGGAATATCTGGAAATATTTAAGAAAATGCTTTAGCATGAAAGTACTATTTTGACTATCATTTCAGAGAATGAGGATGAATAGAGACTAAGTAGTAGGGTAGAAACGGCCAAGAGGGCCAAGAGGCGGAATTAAAATTAAGCCAGGAGAGTAAGTGTTAATAGGAGTCTGGAAGATATAAACAATTTTGGGGAGAAGGGTTTGATGGCTCTTAGTGTACTTGCTGTTTCTGTGTTATACTGTACTCCAGCTTTGCCCTACCCTCACTCCAAAGAACAGCAGAAACACATGTTCAAAAGAAATGTTTTAATCTGGAAATAATTAGGGAATTACGATTTTTTTGAGGTTTAGCTGCTGTTTGTGGGATTCAGTTCCCAACCCTGAAAGTAAAAGTAACCGTGAACATTTTGTTTTGTTTTTTAATTTATACACATTCCATGAAATACTATTTTAGTATAAGTTGGTTCATAATGGCAGTTAAATTGGCCTTGTGTTTTGCCGCCTTGGACAAAAGTGCTTTTGTCTTTCTGGTTTTCTTCTTCTGGTTTTATTTAATTTTGAACCCTGGGAAGAAGGATGCTATGTAAATTTAATGAAATGAGTTTTCCTCCCTTTTTGTTTTTTCCTGAATCTTTATGGAACTTTTGTGGAAACACGGAACCTAGGTGGGGTGGGTGATGGGAAAGGCCTGAGAAATGCCAGGAAGACATGAGGACGGATTGGCCTTTGGGCATCCAGTCTCTACCTAATGTGTTTATGTCATGTATGTTACTGTTGAGGAAGTCAGTGCTGATTATGCCAAATTTCTACTTTTTGTGGATCATTTTACTCTTTAGCATTTGTAGGGGAAGACATTTATTTGAGCAGAAGAGGGTAACGATGTGGTTCGTCTCTATATACTACTAAGAAGGATGATTATGGGTATGTGAACATGTGCATGTGTATGTAAAATGAAACAATGGAAGTCTTGTGGTGAAAATACTGACAGGCTTCAGAGAAGTAAGAGTTTTGATCAAGGAAAGTACATCAGCCTATATACCCTATATTTTGTAAAGAATGTGTAGATTAGGAATTCTTATTTTAAAATTAAGGTCCTTTTGTGACTTTTACCATGGATTATTATTTTCCCAAATACATGATACTGTTTGATGAGCATATAGAGTTTTGACCCAGGGAGAGCAAGCAATGCCCAGCTTCTCAGTGGTTAACAGCTGTTCAGCCTAGTGTATATCGTAGAATGTATGTGGGTATGTGGGTGTTGAATGATTTTTTTAAACTAGTGTAGGAACACTTGATACCTTCTCAGTAGTTATGTGGATGTTTCTGTAGTTTCCCAGGCTAATGTGAGAGATCTTCAAAATGATGAAATTTTATTGAAATCTAATAGGTATGTTAAGAAATAGAAATGCTGAAGAGAGACTAGTTTGCTCTACATGCTCTTTGGCGAATTGTTGGGTCACTGAGACATTTTAAGATAATATAGGCCAGGTGCAGTGGCTCACACCTATAATCCAGCACTTTGGGAGGCTGAGGCTTGAGCCCAGGAGGTTGAGACCAGCCTGGGCAACATAGCAGGCCCCTGTCACTACGAAAAATAAAAAATTTTAAAAAAGGCCAGGCATGGTGGGGCATGCCTGTAGTCCCATCTACCTGGGAGGCTCGCTTTAGCCAGTGAAGTCAAGGCTGAAATGAGCCATGACGTGGCTCTGTACTGCAGTCTGAGCAACAGAGTTGAGACTGTCTCAAAAAACAAATAAATTAATTAATAATAATGTATAGTTGAGGGGAAAAAATCTTTCACCTTTAAAGTCTTGGTATAATTGAATGTTTTAGAATGTCTGCATCAAACCTGTGGATTCTTGGTTGTATCTCTTGTTAATCTGGATAAGATGGAGAGGTTTCTCATGGACTAGTGTTTGCCAGCCTTCCACACTATGTTTTATGTTTTATTGTGGAATATTCAAACTTATAATAAGTGGAGAGACCAGTGCAGTGAACCTTCCCATGTGTGCATTGCCCAACTGTAACAGGTATCTACTCAGAGCTGTTCTGTTTTTATCTAGACCACTCCTTACTTTGATTATTTTGAAGCCAGTTCTGTACAATATATTATTTCATCTGCAAATATTTCAGAATCTATTTCTAAAAGATAGGCCCCTTTTTTTTCCCCCAAGCATTTCTCCCTGTGCTTCTTCAAAAATGATTTGTAGTAGAGGCTGTATAGAGGGCACAAAAGAGTGGAAATTGATCACAATGGATACCAACTTCCAGAAGAGACTATCAGGTAGACCCAGATCCATAAGGGGACAGCAGCGAGAATTCATTATTGGAAGATGTCATACTTCAACCCCTACTGGTCTCTACAAGATTTCCGGACCCTTTTACACTTTGAATGTTAAAAGTACCTCAGGGTTTAGTTCTCACCATCCTCTTCTTTCTTATCTCTACTCTCCCTTCCCCATCTTCCACCCTGTATTTTTTTTTTTTTTTTTTTTTTTT
>NW_016802978.1:0-2743 GCF_001698545.2 Rhinopithecus bieti | reverse complement strand
TTTTTTTTTTTTTTTTTTTTTTGGAGACAGTCTCTGTCACCCAGGCTGGAATACAGTGGCGCCATCTTAGCTCACTGCAGCTTCTGTCTCCCAGATTGAAGTGATTCTCCTGCCTCAGCCTCCCGAGTAGCTGGGCTGAAAGATGCGTGCCACCATGCCCTACTAATTTTTGTATTTTTTTTTTAGTAAAGGTGGGGTTTCACCATGTTGGTCAGGCTGGTGTTGAACTCCTGACCTCAAGTGATCCGCCCACCTCAGCCTCCCAAAATGCTGGGATTACAGGCATGAGCCACCACACCTCCCCCCACCCCCCGTCTTTTAAGTAACATCCATATACCAGTAGTTCGTAATTTATATTTTCAGGTCAGTTCTATCTCCTTTCTGAAGTTCACATTTATATCTGATTGTTAGTCTTGTAAATACATTATAAACGTTTAGTGTGTTTATTTCTTGTTTATTTTATGAGCCCGGAGTTTTCTTCTTATTGCCGGGGCTATAGTGCAGTGGCGCAATCTCGGCTCACTGCAACCTCCACCTCCAGGGTCCAAGTGATTCTCCCGCCTCAACCTCCCAAATAGCTGGGATTACAGGCACCTGCCAGCATGCTCAGCTAGTTTTTTTAGTAGAGACAAGATTTCTCAGTGTTGGTCAGGCTGGTCTCTAACTCCCAACCTTAGGTGATCCGCCCTCCTCAGCCTCCCAAAGTGCTGGGAGTACAGGTATGAGCCACCGTGCCTGGCCATTTAATGTGTTTATAATGGAGCTCTTGGTTCCTTCTGCTAAAACCCAGCTTATTCCATTGTACCCTTCCATTCCCATCCTTCCTCATGACAGTGTGCAGTAAGTCGAGAAGTCTTCCTTCCTGTCTGGTCACTCCCACTCCTAGCCTTGTACAATACTCTAAAATATATCTTGGATTTGTTGATTTCACTCATCTCCACAGCCACCTGCCATCTGTCCTTGAACCAACATAGTAACCTAATAATTGATAATTGATATCCTTGTATTGACGTTTTCCTCCAAAATCTGTTATTTTATATTGCAACTGAAGTGGTCATTTAAAAATGTATATCATTTCTTTGGTGTAACTCCTTCATGAGTCGCCCCCCTGTCATCCACTTTCAGTTACCTGAAAGGTTTCCTTAAAATTTTTAGAATCAAACTTTTAACAACTATTTTATAATGAAGATACCTTGTTACTGTCATTGAGCTTTTACAAATCTGGAGCCACCTGACTGAGCTGAAAACTATACAAAAGCACTAGGCTCTTGGGAGTAGAGAACAGGAAGATTGGATAGCAAATTATCTTTCACTTATATGGTTGCAAAATTACCTAGTTTATATCCATATCTCCATTCCTTGACGTGTGCTTTTTCCTGCCTCATAGCTTTTTCATAGTATGTTGTCATTTTTTCCTTTCTAGTCGGAGTGAAGAATAGTTTACCACCTGTCCTCTGAGAGTTGCTTTAAAGTGCTAATTTCTGGTTATGTTTCATAGTAAAATCATTGCAGCTAAGGTGGTATGGTAGAATGAAGAGCACGATGCCCTTGGGTAGGGAAGTCTTGGCCTGTTCTTGGTATCGTTCCCTCAGAACACTCAGTGGTCGTGATTTCATTAAGGGTTTGGGATCACATATTACTTGTATTTGAATGTTGTTTTTGCCCATTAAAAATTGAGCAGCCTTTGACAAATTACTCCATCCATCCCACACCCGAACCTCAGTTTTTCTTCTGTTAATTGGGGCCCAGCTGGGCTGTTGTGAGGACCTGATGTTAAAAATGTAAAAAGTGGTCACCGTGGTACTTGGCATATAATGGACCCTAAAGAGTCTCCATGACTGTGGTTTTGAGCAGGTCATTTTATCTCTTCAGGTTTCTGTCTGCTTGCTTTTAGTTGTTGTTGTTGTTGTTGTTTTTTGAGACATGGTCTTGTTGCTGTTTCGCCCAAGCTGGAAGTCCAGCAGGTATGATCATGGCTCACTGCAGCCTCGACCTCCCAGGCTTGAGTGATCCTTCTGCCTTGGACTCCTGAGCAGCTAGGACTACAGGCACATGCCATCATGCCCAGCTAATTCTTGTATTCTTTACAGAGACAGGGTCTTAGTATATTACCGGGTCTCAAACTCCTGGACTCAAGTGGTCCTCCCACCTCGGCCTCCCAAAATGCCAGGATTGCAGGCAAGAGCCACTGAACCTGGCCTCCATTTTCGTTATACGTAAAATGGTCACAGTTCTCTAACATTAATCGTCATCACAATCACTTGGAGTGCTGTTAAAACACAGATTGCTGGGCCCAGACTTGATAATTTATGGTTCAGTGGGTCTGGAGTGGAGCCCTAGCGTGTGGGGTTCTAACAGTTTCCCAAATGATAGTGATGGTAACTACACTCTGAGAACCACTGGACTGGAAAATTGGATTGTTGAAAGACCCCTGCCAACACTAGGATTTTAGTGTTTTTTAACAGTGATGGTAATAGGCAGTATTTGAGACTATGTGCCAGGCATTGTGCAAAGTGCATTATACTATCTCATTTGGTTCTCAGGGTAATTAGTAGGTATTCTTTTAAAGGATTAGGTAAATTGTTGAAAGTCACACAGCTAAATAAATGGGAAGGGTGAAACTGCCCTGATCTTTCTCTTGACCAAACCAATTGCTTCCTTTGGTTTCTCAAGTTGTTTTGGTTTTTGTTTTTTGTTTTGAGATGAAGTTCCGCTCTTTTGGCCCAAGCAGGAGTGCAATGGC
>NW_016802977.1:0-1355 GCF_001698545.2 Rhinopithecus bieti | reverse complement strand
ATACTAGATCTTTGAAACTTTATTTAAAATTCCTTAGAAGAGTTTTAAGTTACATATCCTTTACACAGTATTTCCACTTCTAGGATTGGACAGATACTCAGAGAAGGGCATAAAGGCGTAGGTACAAAAAAGGGAATAGAGGAATTGCCAAATAACTTATGATATGTCCATACTATGATTACTGTTCAGCTTTTGCAATCAGTCAGGTGTGCCTATATTTATTTACAGAAAACATCTCCAAGACGTATAGCTAAAGAAAAAAAAAGCACATTGTGATTTCAATTAGTCATGTACACAAATATACACACATATTACGCATATTAACATATATTTACGTATATTTATGTCCATATACGAACTTTACTGTTGATCGTGTTTACATCTGAGAATGAAATATGTATCTGCACTTTTTCAAAACTTTGCAATGAGCACACTCTGTATTTTCAACGACTTAAAGAAAAATTGTAGAAATATCTACATGATGGCCTATGACTAATGATTGTTTTGGATATCTGCTCTTTACTTTTTATTCTTATTTTAAGTAGTACAGAACAGCATGAAAAGTTATACTTGAAGAAAGGATAATTAGAAAACAGAAAGAAAAGACACAGTATAAGCACAATATAAGCAAGTTATGCGGAGACAATTAATTTGTGAACCACTTTAAAAAGCTGAACTCTATTTAGTCAGTGAAATTATTGTACGAGGGGTCATAAATAAAATTGCTACAAGGAATGACTTTTATTGCTCAACTAGAGTTAAATGTAACATGTATTATGAAGTTTGTCTCATATTAAGTGTACCTGTTCCCATATTAGAAAAATTGACAATAATAGTGTTGTAGTGACTCATTTCATATATGTATATGAATACCCTTACAAATATAATTTTATCCTGTAGATTTGATATGCCCTTTCTCATGATGTGTATAAAAACCTTATGAAGGATTGCTATTTTCAGAAAAATGTGTATGTTAATCAACTAGATGTAGTCATTTCACAATACCTATTTCAAAACTTGATGTTGTACATGATAAATACATCCAATTTTGTCTTCCAATTAAAAACATGAAGTAGGCCAGGCATGGTGGCTCACGCCTGTAATCCCAGCACATTAGGAGGCTGAAGCAGGCAGATCACGTGAGGTTAGGAGTTCGAGACCAGCCTGGCCAACAAGGTGAAACCCTGTGTCTACTAAAAACACAAAAGTTAGCCAGGTGTGCTGGTTCATGCCTGTAGTCTCAGCTACTTGGGAGGCTGAGGCAGGAGCATCACTTGAACCCAGGGGACGGGGGTTGCAGTGAGCCAAGATCGTGCCACTGCACTCCAGCCTGGGCGACAGAGCAAGACTCAAAA
>NW_016802975.1:397217-405985 GCF_001698545.2 Rhinopithecus bieti | reverse complement strand
GTAGTGGTGGGCACCTGTAGTCCCAGATACTCCTGCATAATAGTTTCAACTTTGCTTCTTGCTCACGAAGCCTATACTATTTTTTCCCTGGCCCTTTAATAAAAAGTTTGACACTCCCTGCTATACAGCAATTAAATTAACTTTTATACTGTATAATATAGATGACTTGCAGAAATTTAATTATGGATGACAATGCATACTGTATGATTTCACTACATGTATGTCAAAAGTCAGGCACAACTAAACTATAGTGTTTTGTGATGCATGCTTGGGGGTAAAACTATAAAGAAAAATAAGGAAATTAATACCATAAAGCTTATGATATTCAATATCTTAGTGGCATACTAGGGAGAATTCTGAAGTAGTAACAATTTTCTATTCCCTAACCCAGAAGGCAGATACCCATGTTTTCATTGTGTGATTACAAATTAATGAACTGTATGTGTTTATATTCTGTATGTATTTTCTGTGTGTTATGCTTCACAATAAAAACAATATAAAACAAATAAACAAATACTTAACAATGAATACAAAAAGTTTTTTAAATGATTGAAGAAACTCAGGCAATTTGGATGGTCCAATTGGCCTCTTAATAGGAGACTCACAGACTTCTGTTTTATCTTCCATTTATAGTTATTCATTCTACAATTATTTACTGTGCATCTACTTTGTGTCATGCCCTGTCCTAGATGCTGATGAAAGTTTATGACTTTTGGGGTCATGAACAACAACACAATATAAAATAAAAACATAGATTGTTGCACATTACATAACTGGTTTTATGTATTTCTCAGGTCATTATGTTTCCAACAGTGGCAATATTCAGAATTTCATACTCCAGGTTCAGGTATTTAAGAGGCTTTGTTTCTCCAAAAGCTATTCTTAAGTTTGAAGATAGAAAATGTTTCAAGAATTCCCTGTTGATTCTCACCAACAGTGTACAGGCATTCCTCTGTCACTGCATCTCTTACCAGGATTTATTATTTTTGTCGTCTTTCTCATAACAGCCATTTTAACTGGGGTGAGATGATGTTTGAAGGATTTACATTTCCCTGATTAGTGCTTTAGTCAGGGTTCTCTAGAGGGACAGGACTAATAGGATAGATGTATATATGTATAGATGTATAGAATAGATATATTAAGGAATGTTGACTCACACAGTCACGAGATGAATCCCACAATAGGCCGTCTGCAAGCTAGGAACAAGGAAGCTGGTCTCCAGTCCCAAAACTGAAAAAGCAGGGAACCCAACAGTGCAGCTTTCAGTCTGTGGCTGAAGGCCTGAGAGTCCCTAGCAAACTACTGGTATAGGTTCAAGAGTCCAGAAGCTGAAGAACTTGGAGTCTGGTATTCAAGATCAGGAAGCATCCAGCACAGGAGAAAGATGGAAGCCAGAAGACTTTTCCAGTCTAGTTCTTCCATGTTCCTCTCCCTGCTTTTATCCTAGCCACACTGGCAGCTGATTACATGGTGCCCACCCAGATTGAGGTGGGTCTGCCTCTGTGAGTCCACTGACTCAAAAGTTAATCACCTTTGGTAACACCCTCACAGACTCACCCAGGAGCAATACTTTGCATCCTTCAATCCAATCAAGTTGACACTCAATATTAACCATCACAATTAGCAATGTTGAACATCTTTCCATGTACTTTTTGGCCATTTATATATCTTGTTTTGAGAAATGTCCATTTTGGTCTTTTGCCCATTTTTAATCAGATTGTTTGCTTTTCTGCTATTGAGTTGTTGGAGTTCCTTATCTATTCTGGTGGTTAATCCCTTGTTGAGAGTTCCCTATTGATTCTAAAATGAAGGTTTTACTATATAAATTATGTTTTTATCACACAAAACAAGTTCTGCTGTGTAACAGATGCATTAGATTTTAGACTTGGGAAGGAAGATGAGATAATCTAGACCAGATGCAGAAAACGAGTCCCAGCACAGATGGGGGACCTGTTGTAGTGTGATTGGTTACAATCTGATCTTCTGACTGTTGACCTTTCTACAAATAATTTTACTAATCTCAGATAAGTCAAAAGTAAAACTTGATTAAAATGCCCATACTTTGTTTATTAGATGCTTCTCCCCAGAAATATAGTGCATTAAAATTTATACCAATGTATAAAACAATAACCTAGGATTACCTGGTGTTCTCATTAGCATTTGGGGCGTTTTGAAGATTACCATAAAGCCTGAACTGATAATCTGATAATATTATAATGTATTCTTGGTTTCATAGAAGTTCAGAAGCAGTCCCTCTGCTTGGGAAAGACATTCCCTGCTGTGTTCCAAGGCAACAGGCAGGGAAAATATGTGAACATTTTATACATAACGGAGCCTTGGTAAATATCAGCTCTTCTATAATCCTATTTAGGTTCAAGAGAAAAATACTTCACTTTCATCCCCTTTGATTCTGTGCTTTACTCCATATAGTTAGGCTAGCTTGCATGTCAGGGGAGGACTCTGCAGGGTGGAAGTGAGGTTGGATGGACCAAAACATGAGTTGACGTTGTTCTTGCTCTCATTTACTACAAGACAATTAACAAAGGCTTTCATATCATTTCTTCTCTCCCATTTGAATGACAAACATAAAATAAGAAATCATTCTCAACATATTTTTGAATATGAGCAAATTTATTATTGAAACACATTCATCTTATGTCTGTCAACTTCAACAATGTCACTTTTAAAATGAGCTGAGAGGACAAAAGTAGTATTTCCTTTATTAAGAAAAAAAATTGGACTTTCAATAAAATCAAATGAATGTTATTCAGTTGATGGATCTCCTAAAAACCCTGACTTTGCCACTATGTAATCTATCCATGTTAAAAAAAAAATACATATGTACTCCATAAATTTATATATTAAAAAAAAAAGCAGGCCTCGCACGGTGGCTCATGCCTATAATCCCAGCATTTCGGTAGGCTGAAGTGGGCAGATCACAAGGTCAAGAGATCGAGATCATCCTGGCCAACAACCCCATCTCTACTAATAATACAAAAATTAGCTGGGCCTGGTGGTGTGCACCTGTAGTCCCAGCTACTCGGGAGGCTGAGGCAGTATAACTGCTTGAACCCAGGTCACAGAAGTTGCAATGAGCTGAGATTGCGCCACTGTACTCCAGCCTGGTGACAGAGTGAGACTCCATCTCAAAAAAAAAAAAAAAAAAAAAAAAAAAAAAAAAAAAAAAAAAAGAAATAATAATAATAATAAACAAATGAGGGTTACATAAATCACAAAGAATAAATATCAGAATTATATAACTTTGCAAAAATTTTACTAACTTTTAGTGTCTGAATCATCTACCTAATCTTGTAACATTTACATCATTTTCTCATTGCCAAAATTCATCATCCAGCATTTTTTAACCTGATAGAGTAGATAAACAAGTTCTGGAAAGCAAATTTTGGTATGACCTCTATCTTAACTAAAATAGGCCAGGGGTAAAAGGGGGAGCATTTTTGTTGTGGGGAACCTTCCATACATGTTTTCAAACTTCCTTCATCCCCTCCACTTCATCTACTTAGAAATGGAAGGCTGGATCATATAGAAAGTATATGTTCAGCTTTAGTAGATATTGCCAATTTTCAAAATAGTTGTACCAACTAGCATTCCCACCAGCAATGCACTGTTTCAATTTCTCTATACTCTGGTCTAAACTTGGTTTATTATTTTTTTTGGTATGTTTATGTTTGTTGGTGTGTTTTTGCATATCTTGTGTTATGGTTGTTATATAGTAATATCGGGATTTTATTTTCACTTTTACATGACTAAAATATTTTTTGAGCACTTCTCTGTGTATGAATGTTTTTTTTTTTTTTTTTTGAACCAGGTCACCTGAATCCCAGTTGTGTTCTCCTTTCAACAAACATGACATCACTCTTTCTTTGTTCAAACTTTTAGAAAGTTAATTTACATATATTTAAGTTAATGTCCATAGTCATGTAGCCACCATCACAATGAAGACATAGAATAAATATTCATTGTCACAAAAAATTTCCTTATGCATTTTTTACTCAGTCCTTTCCAATCATCCCCAGCCACTGGTGGACATGAATCTGATTTTTGACGCTGTATAGTTTTACCCTTACAAAATGTCATGAAAATGAAAGAATAAAATATATAGTCTTTTGTGACTGACTTCTTCCATTTGCATAATGCCTGAGATTTCATCAGTGTTACTGTTTGCCCGTTGTTGTTTCTACTGTTACCTTCCATTTCTTCCTGAGTCTGATGGACTGATTGACCGCTTACTTACCTTGTGCTTAGAGTAGCAACTAAGATGCTGGAGGTTTTAGCTTTCTGGCTTCCCCTTCAGCTATTCCTGCACACCTTGATACAGAGGAGGTCCTTCTCTGCTCTTTTTCTGGTCTTTCTACACTCTTCTACCTACCCCAGTGGTGGATTGTTGTTGTTTGTTGTAGGAGCTAGATTTGTTATGAGGGTGGGATTGTTTTCTATCTTGGTTCAGCCTCAGCTTTAGACAGGTCCTGTGCAAAGCACAGGGCTCTTTCATCATTTCTGCCTGTATCTGTGGTTGGTCTTGGCTAATAATTTCCTGCCCTAAAGATTTAACTCCTGCTTTTTCCAGAAGCAATGGATCTTTGGCTTCTAACTCTGGTGAAGAGGTTGCTTTGTCTCTTTACCCCAGTGGCTTAACTTTGTAGAACAGAAATTTCTGTCAAACTGGGAAGGTCATTCCCCCTGTCTTCCAGCAGCCACTGCTCATCTCTGCACCTGTACCATCAAGGGGGACTCTCCCTGATCTCTTGCCCTGCCCTCAGTCTTTCCCATGAGCACCTGGACAGAGGCTGATAAAAAAAAAAAGAGCTTGAGAGAGATGAATGCCCTTTGTGTTTTTGGACCCTACTATTCCAAAGTGGTATTTAGTTAGTTGCCTTATGACCTCAGCTTTCTTATAGGCTCGAGAACATTTATGCTTTGGGGGGGTTATTTGGTATTTTCTCATTAATAACATGAGAGACAATTAGTTGTAGATTTCTTTATCCTAAGTGGAGCAGAGATGAGTATTTTTGTGCAATCAGCGTGGGGGTTTTCTGCAGATACTACCTTACTTCGACATACTACTGATTACCGCAGGTTGTTTGCCACAAACCAAAAATGCATCTTACATAAAAGGATTATTTGTGATCAAAGACCCAGTCTAGTCCTTGGAACTAGTCATCTATGCCAGTCATAATCTTTTCAAAATCATTAGGCAGCAGGATAAATTTTAATAAATAGCATAATTTTGAATAATACTGAAACTGAGAAACCTCAGAACATTAGTGAACATTTTTTGCTGTTTCATGCATTACTATTTACCACAATACAATTGATCTGTTACCTCTTTCAATCTCTTTCTTATCCAATTTTCTTGTTTGTATAGTTTCACATGACTGCATCTCCATCTTCTATTTTGATTTGTGCAATCAAGATATAGTTAATACATTAGCATAATTTCTCAGATCTTTAAAGTTGCAAACTTTATTATACCATTCATATAACAATTCACAGAAAACTGAAAGGAACTATTTCAAAATGTTTTAGTTGCTACCTCTGAGTCTTAGAATTGCTGATTTATTTTATGATTAATTTTTTCTTCTTTTTTGTTCTTTCTCAATTATATAAATTGAACATATTACTAGTATAAGAAAAAGGTTAAAAGGTCCCGCATAGTCAATATATTCCCCTGTATAATGTCTTCTTCTAAAAGCCTGTTTACAAATTCTTCCTCCGCATGGAAAAAGGCCTTTTTTTTCACCCTCAACTTCTTAATCAACATCTCCTCCTATTATTGTGGAAACTCAGTTGCCTCGATGTTTGAAGCCTTTGTTACTCTATACTTCTCTCCCTCACTGTAAGTTTCACAAAATCCTAATATTTTAAAAAGTAATTATTTTTTCATATCTCTATAGTCCAGCTTCTTGCTTATATATTATAAATATGTTTTTTGTTGCCTGACTTGTCTTTGTCTACCACCTTCAGTAATTTTTCTGCTTTTAGTAGAATGATCTTGTTTTTTTGGTGTTTTTTTGTTATTTTTGTTGTTTTTTTTTGTTTTGTGCCTTCTGAATTAAACAAAGTAATTTCCCTTAAGTTTAAAAAAAATTTTAATTTTTTTCCCTTTTTTTTTTTTTTTTTTTTGGATACAGGTCTCATTCTGTTGGCTAGGCTGAATAGCAGTGGCACGATCATGGCTTACTGCAGCCCCGGCCTCCCCTGTCCAAGTGATCAGGGACAGGGGAGCCTCCCAAGTAGTTGGGACTACTGGTGCGTGCCACCACACCTGGCTAATTAAAAAAAAAAAAAAAAATCTTTTGTAGAGACAATGTCTCACTATGTTGCTCAGGCTGGTCTCAAATTCCTGGACACAAGCGATACTCCCGCCTTGGCCTCTCAAACTTCTGGGATTACAGGCATGAGCCACCATGCCTGGCCTAAGTTATTTATCTTAATAATGCCAAGATAAAATTGAGAATTAATTTGGACTATAATTGTAATACAAATATTTCATCTCCAGTTGCTGTTTAATATACCAACAAATTTCATAAGAGTTCTCATTCCAGTCATTTGTATTATTCTATGGAAAGTTACAACTCTGAGTCACTTTATTTAAACATTATTAATTTATACTGGAGATGTAAAGTTTTCAGATTTCCTTTTCTTCTTGATATGATTCTTTCACTTTCTCTGCTAAACACTTTAGTTGCTTGGTTTAAACTTCATGAAAATGATTTAAGAATCCTGCCAATCTATTTTCACTTATTGCTCTTATTGTTTTAATTCTGAACCTAATCTTTACTTTCTCTTGGAAAATTTTTTGTTGCCTGAGAGTTCTTCCATTATGTTCCTTTTCCCTACCAATTTCTACACTTCCATGAAATGCTACTTTAATCTAAAACAATTTTCCAAATCTTTTACTGTAACAAAACAATATAAAACTCAGAAAAAAATGGTTATAGGTCACAAGTACTTGTGTCAAGGTCATTTTTTAATGTTTCATGATATTTTCAGGTTCAAAAGTCTTAAGCTTCAAACCAGTACCAGCCTTGACTAGACTTTAAGAGAAGGAGAGTCTTTGTTAGTATTCTTCTTCATTATTTTCATGCCTCTTCTTTCTCAAATTCCTTACTTTTTTTTTTTTTTCATCTTCCAAATTTAGGATGAGTCTTTGAGTACTTAGTCATTTACTCTGATATAATCTGGTAATCCCTAACATAGAACCCAGTGAATCAGTAATATTTAACCCCTGTCCCATAATGTTCTGAGAGTCCTATGCTCTCATTAAGCCTGGAATTTACTGACTCTAAGGATTAATTTCTCCCCCTTACTGTTCCTGCGTAGGTCAAGTCCACAACACTGGGGATCATTTGGGATCCTTCTGGACATGCTAGTTAATAACTCTACAGAAAATGGTAGTTGTTTTCAAGAGTGCAAGACTTGCCCCTGACTAAAGGTCTCCAAACCAAGGGAAATCTGCAGGAAAATGACCACCTGCTTGACTGGAATTCCAAATAACAAAAGTCAGCATCCATCTAGAGCATCCATCAGGCTTGTGAACCCCTACTTTTATCCATCAGGGTAATCTATGTTATTCCGATGGGAAATATTAGCATATTTGCATATTTCCCAATAAAATACATACAAATATGGGATATAGAATATTCCATCAGGATACTTTCCTGGGGATAATAGAGAGATCCTTATTTTCCAATGAATGAGATGGACAATTCGTATTTAAGTAACACAGATATATAAAAAGCACTATTAAGATTCTTCCAAAACAGTTCAGTGAAATAAAATGGGAAGCTGGTTCATAATGGGTTTTTGCATTGCTTTCTATCAATATCGAGTTGCAAGGCCATAAGTTGGCATTTTATCACTTTGAGCATATTTTCTTTTAAGCAAAATGAACTTTGGACAAAATGATATTTATTTATGGTTTTCATAAGATCTAATAGTTCTCAATCATTTTATACAACTTGAAAACTCACAAAGTAGATGTATCACATGAAGATTGATCTCATTGTTTAAAGACTACTTAGCAAGTAGATAAGAGTCATGTGTTGGCTGGGCACAGTGGCTCACGCCTGTAATCCCAAAACTTTGGGAGGCTGAGGCTGGTGGATCACCTAAGGTCAGGAGTTTGAGAGCAGCAGGCCAACGTGGTGAAACCCGGTCTCTACTAAAAGCAGAAAAATTAGCTGGGTGTGGTGGCAGGCGCCTGTAATCCCAGCTATTTGGGAAGCTGAGGCAGGAGAATCACTTGAAACCAGGAGGTAGAGGTTGCAGTGAGCGGAGATCATGCCACTACTCTCCAGCCTGGGCAACAGAGTAAGGCTACATCTAAAAAAATAAAAAATAAAAAATCATGTGTTATTGCAACAATACAAGTTTTGAGGCCAGATAAACTTGAACTGAATACCAGCTCTACTACTTACCAATTATATGCCTTTTTTTTTAAATTATACTTTAAGTTCTAAGGTACACGTGCATAACGTGCAGGTTTGTTACATATGTATACTTGTGCCATGTTGGTGTGCTGCACTCATCAACTCGTCAGCACCCATCAACTCGTCATTTACATCAGGTGTAACTCCCAATGCAATCCCTCTCCCTCCCCCCTCCCCGTGATAGGCCCCCATGTGTGATGTTCCCCTTCCCGAGTCCAAGTGATCTCATTCTTGAGTTCCCACCTATGATTGAGAATATGCGGTGTTTGGTTTTCTGTTCTTGTGATAGTTTGCTGAGAATGATGGTTTCCAGCT
>NW_016802975.1:361929-395303 GCF_001698545.2 Rhinopithecus bieti | reverse complement strand
TGGGTACGTAATTCCTCCTTTAGCTCTGAGAAGTTTGATGGTCTGAAGCCTTCTTCTCTCATCTCATCAAAGTCATTCTCCATCCAGCTTTGATCCGTTGCTGGCGATGAGCTGCGTTCCTTTGGAGGGGTAGATGCACTCTTACTTTTTGAATTTCCAGCTTTTCTGCCCTGCTTTTTCCCCATCTTTGTGGTTTTATCTGCCTCTGGTCTTTGATGATGGTGATGTACTGATGGGGTTTTGGTGTGGGTGTCCTTCCTGTTTGTTAGTTTTTCTTCTAACAGTCAGGACCCTCAGCTGTAGGTCTGTTGGAGATTGCTTGAGGTCCACTCCAGATCCTGTTTGTCTGGGTGTCAGCAGCAGAGGTTGCAGAAGATAGAATATTGCTGAACAGAGAGTATACCTGTCTTATTCTTGCTTTGGAAGCTTCCTCTCAGGGGTGTACTCCACCGTGTGAGGTGTGGGGTGTCGGTCTGCCCCAGTGGAGGATGTCTCCCAGTTAGGCTACTCAGGGGTCAGGAACCCACTTGAGCAGGCAGTCTGTCCATTCTCAGATCTCAACCTCCATGTTGGGAGATCCACTGCTCTCTTCAAAGCTGTCAGACAGAGTCGTTTGCATCTGCAGTGGTTTCTGCTGCTTTTGTTGTTATTGTTGTTGTTGTTTAGCTGTGCCCTGTCCCCAGAGGTGGAGTCTACAGAGACCGACAGTCTTCCTTGAGCTGCTGTGAGCTTCGCCCAGTTCGATCTTCCCAGGGCTTTGTTTACCTACTTAAGCCTCAGCAATGGTGGGCGCCCCTCCCCCAGCCTCGCTGCTGCCTTGCAGTTAGATCGCAGACTGCTGTGCTAGCAATGAGGAAGGCTCCATGGGCGTGGGACCTTCCCGGCCAAGTGTGGGATATAATCTCCTGGTGTGCTCGTTTGCTTAAAGCTCAGT
This sequence comes from Rhinopithecus bieti, assembly GCF_001698545.2. Classification (NCBI taxonomy): domain Eukaryota; kingdom Metazoa; phylum Chordata; class Mammalia; order Primates; family Cercopithecidae; genus Rhinopithecus; species Rhinopithecus bieti. The sequence goes on along the minus strand of NW_016802975.1, from coordinate 394,369 downwards.
ATTGGAGTGGGAGTTAGCCGCAGGTGTTGTGTGTCTCAGTTCCCCTGGCTAGGAAAAGGGGTTCCTTTCACCCTTGTGCTTCCCAGGTGAGGCGATGCCTCGCCCTGCTTCAGCTCTTGCTGGTCGGGCTGCAACAGCTGACCAGCATCGATTGTCCGGCACTCCCTAGTGAGATAAACCCAGTACCTCAGTTGAAAATGCAGAAATCACCTGTCTTCTGTGTCACTCATGCTGGGAGCTGGAGACTGGAGCTGTTCCTATTCGGCCATCTTGCTCCGTCCCCCTCTATATGCTTTTTAAATAAGCTAGTAATTGCCCTAGGCCATAGTCAACTCATTTGTATATATAGGTAATAATATACTACATGGTTCTAGGGATTAAATATAATCCCTTTATAAGTTCTTATAAACCTGGTCCAGTGGAAAATAGTCTCTTTGCTGGAATCAGAGATTATGCTCAGGGATATGTCCGGACACTGATTCTATTGTTTTTTGTCCTATGTCCACCCCCATCATCCCACCCAACACATAAAAACATGGTCTTCCTGATAATCAATTTGACTCAAAACCAAGATTGTTTGTATTAGTTGAGAACAGATGCAAAGCTTGTTTAAAATAAAAGTGGTACACAAGACTTTAAGCTGTTCAAACTCATCAAGGTCCCATCTCACCAAGATGGTGTCAAGAGTGGCAGCACACCCTATTTATGGTGAAATACTATGCTTTAAAGTAAATAGATCAAGAATCTTAGCAAATCTTCAAGTGCCTACTGAGGGGTACAAGGTGAGAGAATTTCTTCCCACCAACTGATAGGCAATCTGAATTTGAAACACTCCTATGCATAACCATTAAAGTCAGAAACAGAGGACAGGCACCAGAAGCTCAGTTGTGTCCTGGTTGAGAGGAGAAAGATGTCCTGAAATTAAATTTGACTGAGGATAATGAAAAAGTTAATAATTTACATGAAGAGCCCAGAATTTGTTTATGGGGATAACATTTTGAAGTTTTAACTCCATTTTTTTCTCTATCTTTGTGTCACGTGATCATTTCTCAGCCCAGACAACTTGTTTATTCCACCTCAATTTTCCCAGGGAAGGAATTCTAGTAAACCCAGGGAATAAAGAAAATAATTCTTGGTTCCTTAGTTTCAAACATACTTTCAAAATTCATAGCCAAAACAAATTTTGAAATTCAAAGCTTTTGCTTTATGAAAGCTGTGCTGTTTTGTTTGCAATTATCTAAGGATTCAAGAAAAGAGAGCATGAAGTTTATTCCACAAAAAACTTACTTTGGAGAGATGTGAAGTCAGGAAGTTCTTCCTCATCTCCTCAATTGTTCCAGTTTTATAAGCTAAGAGAGAGGGGCAATGAGAAAGAAGAATAAAAGACCTTAACTGTCGGTAGGATTCTCTACCTCTTTCCCAGTTGGGATCAAGCTAGCAAGAAGGCAGAGAGATATAGAAAGAGAGTTAAATTAGAGACTTTGGGAGCAGACATTCTTGTGCCTGCATTCCCAAATAAAGTCCTGAACATCAGAAAGACTTGTAAAGCTTGTGTGATGGTTAATATTGAGTGTTAATTTGATTGGATTGAAGGATGCACTATTGTTCCTGGGGGTGTCTGTGAGGACAAAAAGGAGAATAACATTTGAGTCACTGGACTGGGAGAGGCAGATCTACCTTCAGCCTGAGTAGACACCATCTAATAAGGTGCCAGTTTGACTAGAATAAAGCAGGCAGAAGAAAGTGGAAGGACTTGACTTGCTGAGTGTTCTGGCCTCTGTCTTTCTCCTCTGCTGGATGCTTCCTGCCCCTTGAACATGGGACTCCAAATTCTTCAGCTTTTGGACTCTTGGACTTACATCAGTGGTTTGCTAGGGGCTCTCAGGTGTTTAGCCATGAACTGAAAGCTGCAGTGTCGGCTTCCCTACTTTGGAGGTTTTGGACTCAGGCTGGCTTCCTTGTTCCTCAGCTTGCAGATGGCCTATTTTGGGACTAAATTTTGTGATCATGTGAGTCAGTATACCTTAATAAATTCCTATCTATCTATCATCTATCCTATTAGTTCTGTCCCTCTAGAGAACCCTCACTAATACAGTCTGTTATGTCATTCATGGCATGGGATCTCTCTCAGGTTTCTATTGCTGCTATAACAAATTGTCACAAGTTTAGTGCAGTTTAAAAAAAATTAAATATCTCATAGTTCTGTAGATCAAAACTCTGAAATGAGACTCACTGGGCTAAGGTGCAGGAGGCAGCACAGCTGCTTTCCTTTATCAAGCTTTTAGGGGAGAGTTCATTTCCTTACCTTTTCCAGCTTCTACAGGCCTCTCATATTCCTGATATATGACTTTTCTTCTGTCTTCAAAGCCAACAATTGTACGTTAAGTCCTTCTTATATGGCATCACTCTGTTCTGCTAATGTTCTCTCACATCTTCTCTGACTCTTCTTTTGCTTCACTCTTCCACCCACTTTTGAGAGCTGTTGTTGTTACATTGGGCTCATTAAGATAATCCACAATGAGCATCCTTTTTTTTTTTTGTTTTGGAGACAAGGTCTCACTCCGTGGTCCAGGCTGGAGTGCAGTGGTGCAATCTCGGCTCACTGCAACCTCTTCCTCCTGGCTTCAAGCATTCAAGCAGTTGTTGTGCCTCAGCCTCCCAAGTAACTGGAACTACAGGCACAGGCCAACATGCCTGGCTAATTTCTTGTATTTTAGTAGAGATGGGGTTGCACCATGTTGCCCAGGCTGGTCTCGAACTCCTGAGCTCAGGCTATCCACCTCCCTTACCTTGGCCTCCCAAAGTGCTAGCATTACTGGCATGAGCCACCGTATCTGTTCTAACGATCTCTCTATGTAAAAACCAGCTGTTTAGCAACCTTAATTTCACCTGCAACCTGAAGTCTACTCTGTCAAGTAACAATAACAAATTCACATGTTCTGAGGATGAAGATGTGGAAATTTGAGAGAGAAGGGAGATTATTATTCTGCCCAATACAGAAACCATGTACTATAAATGGCTGCATAAGGTACCTAGATATGTAGACAGGCAGGAATGAGGCTAACGGAGATTCTATTTTGTTCCACATGGGTAAGGAGATTGGTCACAGCTGAAGTTTCCCATGAAACAAAGAGCCAGTGAACACAGAATGAATTTTGTGGTTGAAGTAAGAAAGACTGAAAGTGAATTTGCATGGGCCAAAGAGAAGAGACCAGTTGGGAATGTGAATTTAGATGTCAGAACACATCAATGCAATTAGGCATCTTTATCCTCCCCTATATGTTGACATTATTTAAACATCTTGAAATTTAGAAAATGTGGGAAATTATAAATTGAGTAAGATCGGTCTGAATTGATGAAGACTTCCCTGAAATGACTGAGATTACATTTTTACCAAAGAATAGAATTGGGAACTAAGAAAAAAGGTATGTTTTAACTTGAAAAAAAAAGAAATGACAAAATTCTTAGAAGTTATACTTCTCATTTATCCAAATTTGTGGAATATAAAATTGTACCCATACACTTATGTTAAAAGAAGACTCCTGTTTATGCATCTAAGAAAAAATATAAAAAACAAAAATTACTTCTCACCTGGAAGCTCCAAAATGGAATAGGGGCTGTTTCAAATTACTGGAGATAATCCACAGCAATATGGTAATAGAATAAGAAGGAGACTTTTCTTCTCTATTCATTTCAAATAAAGCTATTTGAATGACAAGGCTAATAATTTGCTGTCATGGTCACACAATTGAGTGTTGAAAACCAAGTGACTTGGGTTTTGGTCTTTGATGCTTTACTGTAGTTTCTGCTAGCCATGATTTAAAATTGAAGACTGGTCATTTAGCTCTGTTGGGGGTATACAGTCACAAAATCCTGAAGGGATTTGATTCCCTAATGGGAGTTATAAAGCTTGTGAACTGAATGCACACCTAAAATTTAAATTGCATCTTTACTCACCAATGACTTAATAAGGCAGAAATTCTTGTTCAGACAAATAATTAGCTTTCACAATGGAAAGGTAAACAAAATTATAAATTATGATTAGGTAAGTGTTCTTTCCTGCTAAGACAAATTAACCAATATTTATTCTTCAGCTGTGATAAATAGATGCTATAATATTGAGAGAGTTTTCTGGATAAATTTGGTAAAAAACGTTAAAAGAGCCTGAAAACTATATACTCTTTGCTCAAGATATGCACGTTAACCCTGTTGCTTCATTTCTATCTTACTTTGTCATTTTCCTCTTCTCTGTTAGAAATAAAGAAAATCAAGAGGAAAATTCAAGTGTTTTTAATTGCAAAGGGAAATAAATACCCAGAAGGAAACCTTGCATATTTATTTTATTATTATTATTTTTGGTGATGGAGTCTTGCTCTGTCACCCAGGCTGGAGTGCACTGGGGTGATCTCAGCTCACTGTAACTTCTACCTCCTGGGTTCAAGCAATTCTCCTGCCTCAGCCTCCCGAGTAGCTGGGATTACAGGCGGCCCCCACCATGCCCAGCTAATTTTTGTATTTTTGATAGAGACGGGATTTTACCATGTTGGTCAAGCGGTCTCCAACTCTTGACTTCAGGTGATCCTCGGCCTCCCAAAATGTTGGGATTACAGGCTTCAGCCACCATACCTGACTTGCATATGAAAATATTTTTCAACTGAAAGTTCTGTGAGAATGTCAGATTTGTAAAATCACTTATTTAGGTTAAAATCTTGCCACTTAAATGCATACATTAGAGGCAATCAAACATCTAGTATTAAGAAGGAGAGGGTTTTAAATTTTTATTTTAGTCTTACAAAATTAGTGTTTTTAAAGAATGGAATATTGTTTTAGTCAGCCTGAGCTGCCATAGAAAATGCCACACATTGGCATTAAAAAGCAAACAAACAAATAAAAAATAAACATATTAAAAAGCAAACAAATAAAGCGAAACATACAGGGTTTTTTTCACAATTCTGAATGCTGGTAAATCCAAGATCATGGTGCAACTCCTGGTGAGAGTTGTCTTCCTGGCTTGCAGACCGCCTTCTAGCTGTGTCCTCATTTACCCTTTTTATAACTACATTGATTCTATTAGATTAGAGTCTGGCTGTTATTGTGTCTGGAATTGTTTCCTTCTCGTGGGTTCTTGGTCTTGCTGACTTCAAGAACAAAGCCGCAGACCTTCGTGGTGAGTGTTACGGCTCTTAAAGATGGTGTGTCCGGAGTTTGTTCCTTCAGATGTTCAGATGTGTCTGGAGTTTCTTCCTTCCAGTGGGTTCATGGTCTTGCTGACTTCAAGAATGAAGCCACAGACCTTCACCAGTGAGTGTTACAGCTCTTAAAGGTAATGTGGACCCAAAGAGTGAGGAGCAGCAAGATTTATTGTGAAGAGTGAAAGAACAAAGCTTCCACAGCATGGAAGGGGACCCAAGCGAGTTGCCACTGCTGGCTTGGGTAGCCAGCTTTTATTCCCTTATTTGGCCCCGCCCACATCCCACTGATTAGTCCATTTTACAGAGTGCTGATTGGTGCATTTTTACAGAGTGTTGATTGGTGCTTTTACAATCCTCTAGCTAGACAGAAAATTTCTCCAAGTTCTCACTCCACCCAGAAGCCCAGCTGGCTTCACCTCTCATTTTGACCTTGTTTAACCTTTATCATCTTTTCATAGGCCCTATCTCCAAATGCAGTCACATTGAGGCTTAACACTTCAATATATAAATTTTTGAAAACACAAATTTTCAGTTCATGGCAAATCTGAAAAATGTATAAGTTCCCAAGCAATGCAGTCCTTTTAGCTTTACTTCTTGGGGAGGAGTAAATGAGGAGGAAGAAAAAAGGAGAAGAAACAAAAAGAAGGAGGAAGGAGAAGAAAGAAGGGAGAAGGAGGAAGGAGAAGGAAGGAGGAGGAGGAAGAAGGAAGAGGAGGAAGAAAAAGAAGAAGGAGAAAGAAGAGAAAGGAAGAGAAAAAGGGAGGAGACAGGAGAAGAAAGAAGAAGAAAGAGGAGGAGAAGTAGGAAGAGGAAAAGCAGAAGCAGAAGAACCAGAAGCAGCAGAAACAGAAGAAGAAAATGGCATCCAAATAGAATGCAAATAAAAATGGAAAAAGTGAAATTACCTGTTTGCTGATGACATGATCTTATATATATACAGAAAATTCTAAATACTCCATCAAAAAATGTAAATGGTAAACAAAATTCAGTAAAATTGCAGGATACAAAATCAATATACAAATGTCTTTAACATTCCTATACACCAGCAACAAATCATCTAAAAGAGAAATTAAGAAAGCAATTCTACTTACAATACCATTAAAAACTACTTTGGAGTAAATTTAATCAAAAAAGTAAAAGATCTGTATACTGCAAATTATAAAATAATAATAAAAGGAATAGAAGCATACACAAATAAAAGATATCATATGTTCATGGATTGAAATAATATTGTTAAGGTGTTTATACTATCCAAAATGACCTATAGATTTAAAGCAATCCTATCAAAACCGAATGTCATTTTTCACAATAGAAAAAAATTCTACAGTTTGTATGAAGCCACAAAATAAAGTAACCAAGGCAATCTTAAGAAGAGCAAAGCTGAAAACATTACATTATCTGATTTCAAAATATACTACAAAGCTGTAGTGATCAAAACAGCATGGTACTGGCATAAAAGCAAACACATTGACCAATGAACCTAGATAGAGAGCTCAGAAATAAATCCATGCATTTATGACCAATTGATTTTTGACAAAGGTGCCAAGATCACACAATGGGGAAAGAGTCTCTTTAATAAATGATGTTGAAGAAACTGGATGTTCACATGCAACAAAATGAAATTAGACCTTTGTCTCACAGCATGTACCAAAATCAACTAAAAGTGTATTAAAGACTTAAATGAAAGACCTGAAACTGTAAAATTACTAGAAACATTAGGGACAAACTCCACAAAATTGGTTTCAGCAGTGATGTCTTGCATATGATTTCAAACGCACAGACAAAGCAAAAATAGACAAATGGCATTGAATCAAACTAAAAAGCCTTCTGTACAACCAAGGAAATAATCAACAGAATGAAGAGACAACCCATAGGTTGGGATAAGATATCTGTAAACCATATATCTGATAAGCAGTTAATATCCAAAATACATAAGTAATTGAAACAACTCAATAGTTAGGAAACAAATCACACAATTTAAAAATGGTAATTAACCTAAATAGACATTTCTCAAAAGAAGACATACAAATGGCTAATATGTTTATAAAAAATGCCCAACATAATTAATCATCAGGGAAATGCAAGTCACAATCACATTGAGATATCATCTCACCCCAATTAGAATGACTGTTATCAAAAAGATGAAAGGCAAGTGTTAGCAAGGGCAAGGAGAAAAGTGAACATTCATACACTGTTGGTGGGAATGTAAATTAGTACACACATTATAGAGAACAGTATAGATGTTCCCAAAAAGTAAAAATTAGAATTAACAAATGATTCAATTATCTAACTTCTGGTTATATGCCTAATATAATTGAAATTGAAATGTTGAAGAGATATTTTCACTCCTATATTCACTGCAGCATTATTCACAGTAGCTAATGTAGAATCAACGTAAGCATCTATCCATCAACAGATGAATGGATAAAGAAAATGTGGTATCTATACCCAGTGGAATACTACGCAGTCTTAGGAAGGAAATTTTGTCATTGGTGACGACATGGATGAATCTAGAGGATATTATGCTAAGTGAAATAAGCCAGGCACAGAAAGACAAATACCCATGACCTCACTTACATGTGGAGTCTGAAAAGTTGAACTCAGAAATAGAGAGTAGAATAGTGATTATCACAGACTGGGGGTGGTAGAGGTTGAAAAGGAGATATGTTTGTCAAAGAGGGAAACGTTTCAATTAGGTGGGAGGAGAAGTGTTTGAAATCTATTGCACAGCAGAGTGACTGTAGTTAATAATAATGTATTACATATTTTAAAACTGATAGAAGTATAGATTTAAATGTTTTCATCATAAAAAATGGTAGAAATGCGAGATGATGGATATGTTAAATATCTTGAATCATTTCACAGTGTATACATATATCAAAATGTCACATTGTACTCCATAAAATATACAATTGTTATTTTTCAATTGAAAATACAAAATAATAATAATGAAAGTAATTTCCTCAACTCACTTTTCCATACCTAATGGTTTGGAAGGAAGATATCTACTTCAACTTGAGAACAAAAAATTATTTTCAATTTAGGACTAAAGCATACTTGATGATCCAGAAGTGATTTGTATCATGAATTTAAAAAAAGTACCTGGGAAATGACTCAGCCTATGTGGAGAGGAAACTGAGAAACAAAATACATGAGCAGTTTACCTTGGCTGGAGAATCAAGTCAATCTCTTTATAGGGCAGTAGGCTCTCCAGATCTGGGCTCAGTCTACATCTTCAGCTTTCCTTCCTCACACTCCATGGCTCTTCCTTCTGTGTGCTCTAGTGTATTGCCTATAATTTCTTCTTGCACCTGTGATGTTTATCACCTCAGTGTCATTGCCCATATTGCTCACTAGGCAAGGACTCACTTCCTTACCCGTCTAATCCATATTCACCCTTGAAAGCTAAATTCTAGTGTCACCTACTCCTGGAAGATTTTCTTCAGCTTTTCAAGAAATGACTTTTCTTTATTATTTCATAACATACTCTATATATGCATATTATTCCTGTTACTATCCAAATTACAAGTATCTGTGCATGTTTCCTCCACTAGATTGTGAGCCCCTTGAAGAAAAAGACTAGGTATTTTTTATCTCTCTTTCTCCAGAGCTTAATATAGCACCAGATACATTGTAGGCTCAGTGATATGTGTGTGTCAAATAAATCCATAAAGGAATGAAAAAATTACAGACAACATGTCCCAAAATGTCTGAGCCCACCTCAGAAAGAAGAGAAAACATTTAGAGTAGCATATTCCTCAAAGGGAAACCTGAGCAAAGCAGGAGAATACAATCATGTATCAAGGCACATACAAAACCACCTGAAAACTTGGAAGAAATTTTGTTGTGGTAGTCATTTTTGTATTTGATTTATTTTTTTAATGTGTATACAAAAGCAAAATCCAGAAAATAACACTTTCTATATTGGCTAATTTGGTGTCTTCTTCCTGTTATTATGATAGCTCTGAAAGTAAAATATTCATACACAGAGTAATTACAGATTACAGTATGTGTGTATGTATGTGTATGTGTGTGTATCTGTGTGTATATGTGGGAACCTGGGAATATTGGTGCTATTTTTATGTCACAGTGAAGAGGATAAGACACTGTTTTTAGTAGAACTCATTATGTAGAACTCATTATAACTGGCCCTGTAGCCACCACCAGCCTGCTTAGCAAAGGAACTGGTGTGCGTGATTCCTTGTCAAGCCCATTGCAGCCTGCAGGTTAGTTATTTGAAAATTATTATTTTTTCTTTCTGCTTCCCTCAAAAAAAAAAAAAACAACAACAACAACAAACACACACACACAAACTGGCTCACAAAAATCATTTCAGCTTTCTAAACTTATGCTCACAAAGTTTGTTCAGAAACAACGAAGTTCTAATAAGTTCCTGAGCACTTCACCTCCCAATTACTTCCTTTGCATCACAAAAGAAATAATTTTGTGATACTTTAATATAATTAACATTTTTAGTTTGATTCCACTTCTGACATACCATAATATTTAATTGCTTAAACTCATGATATGGATTGTAGGCTAAAAATAGAAAGTTTGAATCATAAATGAATATACAAGAGAATGGGAATTCAGAAACCTGCAATTAACAAGGATTATGACAGAGATGATGATGATCACACTATTGGCCGTGATATAGTGACTCACAGAGTTTGATTATTCAGGAGGGGATTTCCAAGGTAGAAATGCATGTAACAAAGTTATTACACTGAAAATATAAATAGAGACTAAACCCAGAGTCAATGTAGAGTCAAAACCTCCTCTCTATTCCCTCCAATATAAAAAGTACTTTGACAAAAAATTTTGATCAATACAAAAAAAATTTGATCAGTACTGGAATACAGCATGGTTTCTCCTAATCTTTAGCCTGTGGACATATTTTTATTCCTCTAGAGGGGCCTGAAATTTAATCAGCAAAATTTTTAAGCTTTATTCAGTACTGTCTCTGTTTTAAAGAATGTGAACAATGATGGCACAATTTACAGAGAAGTTCATGTTTTTATTTATGGGAACATGGCAAAGGAGAATTGGCACGGTAGCTTTTGTGCCATGTTATCACAGCCACTGCTGGAAAGGAGTGGGAAAGGCAATGACAAGCTGGTATCTATGGTACTCTGCCATCAAACAAAGGCATCATTGAATTAATTCAGAGCACAAGTGCACAAAATGGTGACTTTGCATTTGGAAACAAGGAAGAGAATTTCCAAGCTCACAAGAAACGTCTTCAAATAATTAGAATCATAAAGGGCATATGTGTAGTCAAAGTCTAACAAATCCTACTTATATAGTACTGTGATAATACTATATGCTCTCTTCATCCCCGTTACATGGGGACTTCATAAGAAAATAAATGGTTTGTACTTCTAGTTATCCATAAAACTTAAATGTAAATATTAGGCATATCTATACCTAAACATCTCAGACCATTTTCTTGTACAGAGGAACCTAGCCTATCTTCCCCTAGTACCCTCTCCTCTTTGACCCCACCTGGGTTCCTACTATTCACACAAAATGGCCATTCAAGATGTGTTCCCCAACAAAGTTAATTCTTTTTTTAGGAGAAATACTGGCGATGGCATTTTAAAGCTACATTTGTAAAAATTTAAGTTTGTGCAAATATCTGTTAAGTCTTTTTAAAACTACATTTGCAAAGTTTTCATTTGTACAAATATCTCTTATAATTACATAAATGCTGAAAATCTAGTTTAACAAAGGCTTAAAGAGAATTCACTGAAGATCTACAAACACTTTGTAATTGCTGGTTGGGAGGTAGTGAACAGGATGACAACTTTCTTACATCAATTTCTATGAAAGGTATCATCAAGAGGTGTTAAAAATCAAAGCGTAGGAGGAAAACCTTCTTAACAAGTAACATTCCAGTACATGTTAACCACTCTGAGACATAACAAATAAGTGATAATTTATCATCAACCTCATTATCTACTAAGTCCATCAATGTTGTGCATATGCTTTGTACAAGACTCTTAGTTCCTGTCCAAATTCTCTGAAGACCCTAAAAAGGGAAAAGGATTTATAAATATCTTGAAACAGAGAGAGGTTATTATTGATTCTGAAATTTAACATTTAGCCCTCTAAGTAGGCCACAACTATGTCTGGCATATACATAGTGTGATGTACACTTTTAAATGAAAAAAAAAAACTAAAGGCACCAAGTTTCCTAAAGTTAACATTTCAACAATAAGCTTTAGCCAATACCTGTATGTTCTTTATATTAAACTGTTCAAGACAATGTCTGTTTTTTTAGTTTATTTTACTTTATATTATTTTATTCTCCAGTGTACGATTACCACTTAGCTGGGTTCAATCAGTCAAGTTTACTATATAATTTTGTCTGTTTTAATATTAAAATCAGACCAATCCTTGAAAGAATAACAATCCTGCATAAATTAGGACCTTAGGACCTTACGACCATCACACAGACACAACACATCAAAATGACATCATTTTACTAGTCATGTTGTATCTACTCCCCAAATATGTAGCTATTTCTGAATGATAGGCACCCAGTCAAAATATAAAGTCAAGCACAGGAAGAGGTTTTCAACACCACTGACCATCAGGCATATGTAAATCGCAACTGTAATGAGATACCACTTCACATCCACTAGGAAGCCTATAATAAAAAAGACCGACAATAACGAGGAGGATGTTGTGAGCATATGGGAACATTGGAACCCTCTACTGGTGGAAATGTAAAATGCAGCCACTTTTGAAAACCGGGATTTCCTCAAAATATTAAAGAGTTACCTTATAACACATCAATTTCACTCTTAGAGTAATGAACACATGGTCACACAAAAATGTGTACATGTATAAAGGAATTTTTCATAATAGTCAAAAGTGTAAGCAATCTAAGTGTACTTCAATTAAATAAAATGTAATCATAGTCACAGAATAGAATATTACTTGACAATAAAAGAAATGAAGTTCTGATACATGCTACAAAATAGATGAAACTTGTAAATGCCAGTCCCCAAAGTTAATATGTTATATGATTTTATTCATATGACATATCCAGAATAGGCAAATACAGAAAGGTGATCAGTGGTTTCTTCAGTGTGCAATGGGGTGGACTGGGGGCATAACGGAGAGTGACTACTCATGAGTATAGAGTTTCTTTTAGGAGTAGTGCAAATGTCCTAAATTTGACTGTGATGGTGGTTGCAGAGCTATGTGAATATACCAAAATCTGAAGTGTATACTTTAAGTGAGTGAATTGTGTGATATGTGATTTATATCTCAATAAAGCTGTTACATATAAAAATAAAAAAGCAAAGACAGTTGAAAAACTAGAAAGAAGGTCTTAGCAATATTCTGCTTGCCTCACTTTGATTTGGAGATACCAATAAAATTTAGGCCAGTGCTCTTCATTCTCAATGCTTATATGAAATGAATCTCAGAATCTTGGCAAATTCCTACAAGATTAAGGGAGTGAAATGGTTCCTTGCCTAATTATTGCATTTCAGAAAGGGCAGCGAGCACTGAAGCCTGATAGTAAAAAGTGAAACGGTCCAACATGCTGTTTCTTTAGAGTCTCAAAGAATGAAAACAAGCAACCACTTATTTCCTCCAGGCCCAGGATCGTCAATGTAAGCACAACAAAGAACTATAATGTTTTGGCAGCTATGTATAAAATGCAAGTAGGAAATTTGAAATTTGTGCTTCAGAAAATATTCATAGAGATGCATAAACTGAAATTATGTCTCCCAAGATTGGCTAATGAGCAATCAGTGAAGATTTTTTTTTTGCCAGGGGAGAAATAGTTTATACCCCAATGTTTGTATAGTGTTCCCAAATGTTTCAGCATATCTGATTTGACCTCAATCATAGCCTTTCAGACTTAGAAACATCTACTGAAAAACTTAGGTTGAAATGCAAACTCTGAGTGACTGATATTTTTAGAATCTAAACACAACCACAACTTCCATAAATATACATATTTTGCTTTCTACTCATATAATAAATAATACACAGATACTTTGTGATCAATAAATTATTTTCATAAATTCTTCATGATATTAACTGTGGTATTTATGCTATGCAACTCAATTTTTCTACCTGCAAAATATATAATAATAATATATTCCAAGGTTGTCACCAGAAAATTAACAAAGATTGCTTAAAACTGCCAGTCACTTTAAAATAGTCTATTATTTGGCAACATGGCCTGAATTATAATAGCCATATAAGTACTACATTGGCGAAGGGTCTGTGTATAGCAGCACCCATCACTGTGCTTTAACTTGGGATATTATTAAAATGATAAAATGATTTGTTGAGAACAGAGAAACCTACACCATAAAAATATACAGGGCACAGTTTAGTAAATGTTAGCTTACACATAATCATAATCAGTAAGCCTCGATATTACACAAATATGTTTTGATATTAATTTTTGGCTCCTACTTAATAAGAAGCATATCAATTCCTGGTCAATGTGCTTACGATTCCAGTGTGTTCTGGTTTGATAAGTATTCTCTTTTCCCCATATTCTGCTGATCTACTTTTTGTCCCATACCCACTGATACCGTCTGTCTTTGATGGATTCTTACTCAGTTGAAACTCATTACTATTTCTAGAAAGTCATTAGTCTTTATAAATTGATTTCTGGGGAGATTTACTTTTCTCAATAAGCTCCGTAAGTGTTGGCTGCCACTTATACTTGTTTCCCCCACCAAAATAATAGAGAAAGTGACAGTAATTTCCCTTTGGTCAAAATAGTCTCTTTCTAATTGGTGTCTGAACTGATGGCAAGTTCTCACATTGCTCAGTACCATGACACTACCTGTGTTAAAAACATTAAGATGTTCCCTCATCAGGAATAGCTCAGAGCTTTTACTATTTCATCACTTTGTACTCACTGCAGCACAGTTTTATTAACAAGTTAAAAATCATGGTTTAGCAGTTCAGCTTACAATCTTTATACAAATTAAACCTAGATAATACTAATTTTAAAATAAAAGTATATAAAAATGAATGTCTAGATGTATTCAACATCGAGTGATATTTTGATTATAATAACACTGATAGAGGTTGAATTACTGGAGAGTATTAGTTAGGAGTTGCTGTATAATAAAAAACTACACATCTTATGTCTGAAAAACACACGTATTATCTTGCAGTTTTTGTAGATTAAGAGTATGAGCACAGTTTGGCAGTGTCTTCAGTTTAGGGTCCCACAAGATTTCGGTAATGGTTTTGGCCAGATAACATTTTCATGAGACCTGAAAAAGATTTCACTTCCAAGTTCACTTAGGTTGTTGGCAAAAGTCATCTCTTTGTAACTGTAGGATTGAAAATCTGGCATCTAACTGGCTGCCAGACAGAGACTGCCCTCAGGTCCTAGAAGCTATCTGGAGTTCCCTGTCAGATGGGCTTCCCCAGTATGCCTGCTTACTTCATCAAGCCAGCAAAGAGGCTCTAGAGTGACTCTGCCAACAAGTCTTATAGCATGACACAATCACAGAAGTGAGGTCTCATTATGTTTACCATATTCTACTAGTTCTACCATATTCTAGGCGTGGTAGCTCACGCCTGTAATCCCAGCACTTTGGGAGGCTGAGGCGGGCGGATCACGAGATCAGGAGATCGAGACCATCCTGGCCAACACGGTGAAACTCTGTCTCTACTAAAAATACAAAAAATGAGCCAGGTGAGGTGGCGGACACCTGTAGTCCCAGCTACTCAGGAGGCTGAGGTAGGAGAATGGCGTGAACCCTGCAGGTGGAACTTGCGGTGAGCCGAGATTGGGCCACTGCACTCCAGCCTGGGCAACAGAGCGAGATTCCTGCTCTAAATAAATAAATAAATAAATAAATAAATAAATAAATAAATGTAAGTCACAGGTCCCAACTACACTCAACAATAAGTAGATAAGAGTAGGTAGGAGGTTGGGACCATTGGGGCCACCTTACATACGGTTTCTAAGTGATTTAATTGAAAAGTAGCAGTAAATTAAATATAATACATATTTTTGGTTGTTTTACTCTGGAGAGTAATTATCTAGAGCATAACAACAAAAAAATACATGCTGTGGAATTTTTTTTTCTTTCTTTTTTTTTTTTTTTTTTGAGATGGAGTTTCACTCTTGTTGTTAGGCTGGAGTGCAATGGCGTGATCTTGGCTCACTGCAACCTCTCCCTCCCGGGTTCAAGCGATTCTCCTGCCTCAGCCTCCCGAGTAGCTGGGATTACAGGGATGAACCACCACACCCGGCTAATTTTGTATTTTTTAGAGACAGGGTTTCCCCATGTTGATCAGATTGGTCTCGAACTCCTGACATCAGGTGATCTGCCTGCCTCAGCCTCCCAAAGTGCTGGGATTTCAGGCACGAGCCAGTGCTCCCAGGCATGTTGTGGTATTTTTCTAAGGCTTGCCAGGTATGCCAAAACAACATGACTTTGACTGCTCTTTTTGCAGGGCCATTTTTCGAAGTTGTTCATGCAGCTCATAACCTTGAGAAGTTGTAACACCCCACCTGCTTTGGACACTTGCAGGTTTGCTTACTGCTCTCAGTAAAAGCAATGGAATCCCCAAGATGATTGCCCCTCAGCTATGACAGCAGTCTGTTGTGTTTATGCATAGCATCCATCCGGGCCCACTCTCTAGTCCTGGGGGACTCTGCAACTAGGAAAACTGACAAATATATCTGCTGCTCATGCTTCGTGTTGTGCCAGGAATAATAAAGCCCTTTGTTCCTGACCCAGGAATCTTGTGTTATCTACCAGCATCTAAAAAGCGGTCACATGCTAACAGATTAGCTTGTAAGCAGTATAAATTAAATCCCAGCTCCTTCACAGTTCTTGTCACGATGTAATCTTGAAATTTTAGATTAAAGAACTACTTTGAATTTCATTCATCCAAGTTTAAAATAATCAAACATATAATAACTATTTTTATTGCTTATCTTGTTAGTCTAACTATTTTAAGATACTCTGAATTTCACTTGCAAAAGCTAAATTAGCAAACAAAGCCCATAGTACCTTCCAAGGTTTAGTAACTTAGCCTTTGCATTAACTTTGGAACTGATTGTGACCATTATGAAAGTTGTAAGTAAAATAAAGTTCTTGAGATCTAATGGCACTTCTGTTGAGGTCTTCAAGCTGGGAGAAAATAATAAGGGGAAGTCCTTCTTAATACATAACATTTTGATGAAGTACAACAAATTTTCTGAGAGGCTTCTATTTAGGGCACATGAGGCAGCCTGGTTAAGATGTGTAGAAGCATTCCCATGCGTAAAGTTTTAAGCGGTAGTGGGTTTCATGTTTCCTGCTGTTTGATATTCAAACTTCTGTCCATTCCCTGGACACACTGCCTCCCCAAAGTAGGTTGTCATGTTCAGGTACCTTTCATAACATCGATTTTCCCAACTCTCTCTATGACGTAAAGTCAATCATATCACAATCAATGATCAGAACTGATGGTTACTAGAAAACAAATGCTGATAACTTCCATTAACATATTTATACTCATAATAGCATAACAATCATATCTACTGTGTGTGTGCCCTTGTGCCAGAAGCTAAGCATTTATATACATTATCTTATTATCCTTGAGGATATTTTCAGAAGGTATTATTATCAGTTCTATTTTATAGTTAAGAAGATTTTATAATTAAGAAGATTCATGTTTTGCAAGGTAAGGTAATGTGTCCAAGCAAGCTAAAAAGAGGCAGAGCATGCTTTGAACTCATGTTTTTTTCACTCCAAGACCTGTCTCAGGCTTTACATTTTCTCCTTGGAAGCACTTTTGGACTTGAGAGATATATGTATGTAGAGTATATACCATATATATGTGTGTGTATGTGTGTATATGTAAGTGTGCACATATATATGCATGCGTGTGTGTATGTATATATATATATATAAATAAAACAAGAGAGAGACAGAGGGAGGGAGACAAAGAGAATATGTATAATAAATGGCTTGTGACTGACAACTTCATTGGTAATGCTGAGAATAATTAACCATAGAAAACATCTTAAAGCAATATTACTTAATTAGGTATTCAAGATAGAAAACGTTCTGATAATTGAAATACATCCCTTTGGGCAACAAATGCTTCTCTCTCCCTTTTAACCATTTATTTCCCAGGAATGTCAATCAATGATATTAAGATGATTTTAATCATATTGGTATAGTCATGACTTTAGACATTATGGGGAGAGGAATGGATAGGTTCAAGGTCTATGACATAACTTTAAGTAAGATTATAAAATATCGTACAAGTTCCTTTTGATTTTTGATCATGTCCCCCTTTTTCATAAAGTAAAATATTGGAAACACAGCTCTAGAGGTTTGTAACTTGGCTTTCTGCAAAGTACATTTTGATTCACTGGTTGAAGTTTTAATCTGCTCTATGATTTCTTTAAACTACATTTTCATTGTCAGAAGAAAAGGATGATACCTGAGCAGACAGAAATCAAGTGACAATTTGCTTCAAATTGCCCTTTAATATTTGACCTAGAACAGAATTCACTGTTTAAGTAACATTATACGGTGCATCTGTTGGGATGAGAAGAATAAAAACCTTATGTGTCTTGCATTGAGTGAACTAACTTCCTTTTTTTACACCAAAGAGCACTCTATTTCACAGATTTAAAACATGAAGAATCATTATTCAAGGACAAAATGATCATTACTCACATGCACACACACACACACTCACCCTTCTTTTTTAAACTCAGTTTAGAGTCATATGCACAATGTTATTTGTTTTACTCTATTAAGTTTTTATTTAAATACAAGAAAAATCACTTTAACTGAAAGCACCAATAGATCAAAGCCAGTGAGAAGTTTTCTTGCTGCAATTTTCCTTAGTTTACACTCTATACATAGATGTTCTAGATCATTTTTTAAACACAAAGCATAATCTATTGTTGGGAAAATCATAAGAAGAAATCATTCTTGAAAGCAATGAAGTTTATAGAAATATATCGAGAGGAAGGATTTTACAAGAGCTGCCAACACCATCTTGCCAACACTTCAGACTAGTGGGCAAAGAAACAACCTTCAAAGGCTGATTGGACACAGTTTTCTTTTTTTCTGAAGTATGTAGAGATTTTGAAAAGCATTTCCTTCAGGCTTGAAAGTTGTCAGGAAACCAGATATCTATACTTACGGGCACTGTGCTAGTGCTGATGTGCCTAGATGTACTTTAATAAATTCAGTTTGTTTGTGTTTGTAGTATGCAAGGTCCAGTACAATGCAGGCCAAAGAGCAGGAGCCCCTTTACTCAAGTGTAAGAGTGAGTGGTACTGCTCAAAATAACAAAGTCAGTACAATTGCTATCCTCATTTGAGCATATGAGGAAACTGGGGCACAACTGAGGAAACTGAGGCACAGAATGATTAAGTAATTTACCCAAGGATGGCGGCTAACAAACAATAAAGGCAGATCCAAGATAATCAAGATAAACCTAGAATTCAAGACTTAACTACATTGAATAGTGCCACAAAGCTTTAGAACTATTGATGACTCAGTCATATGCTGTCCCCACCCCTCCTTACTGACCTCACAGCTCTTCAGTCTTCAACTCAATCCTTCTCTACTCTTGAAGATTTGATTGCTGTCCTGCAACACCTTTCTTTGAACTGCTTCTGTATTTATTATATTTATTATTTTTAGTTTTTCTCCCCTCCTCTCTCACTGTCCTTTCCTTTATATAATTATATCCATCTGTCTTCAGTCCCACTAATTTTCCTGTTTCAGATTATGCAATGCCAAAAAATGTAAATGTCTGCCATCATTTTTCATTATGACAGAGATTTTACAACATATTAAATCAGACACCTGCTAAATTATGGAAATGGTAACATTGTGTTGACTTTATATTTTGCTATCTTGCTAGGTTTTCGTTGCTCTTGTAAAACAGAAAGACTTAAATGTGCAGGATGTGATTAAGCTTTGTGGCCACTTTGAATTCTCATGGAATTTTCCATATTGACAATGCTACTCTTCCATTTATTCATCTCTCACTTTTGCTTACTATAAATAAAGCACATATTGAATCTTACTGTCTTTCAAAAAAGAATGGTGAGCAGAACTGTGACAGAATTCTTCTGTAAGTATAAAAGTTTTTCTTTTAAGTTAACTTGTATTAAACATCTTTCTTCAATTTTAATTGGAAAGTATTACTGAGTGCTTTGTTTCCAAAGTGGACAGTGCTATGAAGTATAACCATCAAATATTGAAGCAAATTCTACAACTCACCTCAGATCATTTAACTACTTCATAGTTTCAAGGGAAATTTCTTGAAGTTCTATTTGCAAATATTTAACAATGAGCGGGAAGTAAAATAAACTGGTGTCAGTTTGTGCAGAGAAGGTTTTTCAAATAGTATTGTTATGATTATATTTACTATGGTGAGAAAAATCAAGTCATACTATGTAGGTTCCTATGAGAAATGAGTTATGATTTAAAATGCACCACAGATAAGAAATAAATTTGTGTTAGCGAGATCCGGCCACAAAATAATTTTAATCCTTGAATGTTACATAAATTTTGGGTTTTTTAAAAATACAATGAAGCAATTGAGTTAATATTATTTATTTTCTCTAAATGTCTTAGGGAAAAGGATGAGTCTGTGAAAAGTATGTTCCTATTTCCTATATAACCATCCAAGGCTAGTATGGTGCTTTTCCTTTTCTTGTGTATTGAAATAAGATGGGGAAAAACCAAAAGAGAACTGATACCCTATCATGGTTTGAGACAGATAGTGTGTATAATCTCTTATTTACTTAGTACTTTGAGATGGAGTTTAATCCGAATGCTTTACCTGTAGAAAAAGTGCCAAATGGGAGCCACCTAAAGTTCATCATGGTCCCAAAGGGAATTATTAAGAACCCATTCTTCATTAGCCACATGTGTTTCAAGGAAGTTTCTGAGACTTTTCTGCTTGGAGGCCATGGAAGGGAGAATTCTGAGGGTGAGGAGAGTGGGCAGACATTGGATATTACTTCCCTTTATTTATAAAATTCTGTATACCTATAAAATAAGTACATATATACACATATGCACACATACCAACACGCATACAGTTTTAAGGTGACTAATTCTAAAAACCACATGGAGGGGCTGGGAAGTCATTTTGATAAGATGATTTTCCCCCTCTAGTTTCTAGAGTTAACATTATTGAACTGCTGTCTTTTCATCAGTGCACAACATAAAATGACTATTCAGTTTTCCAAAACACAGGTTTCTATCCACATAAGTGTCCATATCTCAACGGTACACCAAATCTCAATGGTTTCTATGGCTTTTTTAAAAAAGATTCTTTAGCAAAAAGATTTATTTCTTCTTCAGTAAGCAGCAACAAAGAGATAATAAGGATACCAAAACCAAGTGTTAGATTCTATTCATCTTGATCAGACCACACATAAATGGAAAGAATTTGTGCTTCAATTGGTTGGAAATAGCTATAAATTATAGTAAAGATGGCTATTAAATCCTGAGTGCACACTATGTTGAATGCTTTACATACTATAAAATCCACACCAAATAATGTGGTGGTTAAAAGATAGATTCTGGTGCTAGACTAACTAGCTTTTACTCCTGGTTGCACCACATCATGAACTGAGTGACATTGAGCAAGTTTGTTAACTTTTTGTGACTCAGTTTTCTCATCTGCACAATGCTGATGTAACAATAGTATCTATGGTATCTACTGCATAGAGTTACTATGAGGATGCCTGAGTTGATATTTATAAAGTACACAGAATAGTACTTGACATGCAGAAATACAAAGGGCATAAAACAAACTATACAGGGCTGGCAATGCTTTCCCTGTTTCAGATGAAAAAAGTATCTCAGAGAGGCTCACCAGCTTTCCTTAGATTGCATAGTTTGTGAAGGCCTGGATATGATAGAAATACTGGAAATGAGGAGGCAAGGTCTGTGACAGACATTGCCAAGTCAAACTTAAGGGTTATAATTTTTATTATTAGAATTGACAGGACTTAGCAGCTCTTTAATCTTAGGGAGTAAAATACTTCTTAATATTTCCACACTCAACACGACAGTTAAAAATGAAAGCTTCATCTGTTATTTTTAGTTGAACCAAAGTGACGAGCTTCTGTCCACTGTCACAAATTTCTTTTAGAACTAAACACCGAAAAAACTTCAGTTCATTTAGGTCATTGTACCTCCCGCTTGAATGTGAATCTGTTTTTTTTTTTTTTTTTTTTTTTTTTTTTTTTTTTTTTTTTTTGTTCACACAGCTCTTTTACAGAATGTAACATAATTACAGAGGATAAGTATAAACAGTATAAACATGAAGTCATTTAAAAAGATTAATGTTTTCTGTCTCCTGCCATTTGCTGGGAAAACTTTGTGTGAAAATTTCACCCCTCCCCCAAAATTTGTACATTTACATTTACAGCAAACATTTTTTAAAGTGAAAGCTACTATTAAGTTAAACAATTTAGAAAGGGCTTCCTAGCAGTGTGTTCTGCAATTTGAGAGGGAGTGAATATCTTTTTACAAAATCACTTAGTGAGCCATTTTGTAAGCCTCTGCATTTCATTCTGTTGAGGCTTGGTGGATAAGAAAAGAGTGATGTGACAAAGAGTCGGCCTGCTTTTGTTTACTCCTCATTTCCATGGTGTAGTCGCATGTTCAGCCAAAGGAATCTTAATTAATTCAAAGGTTTCTAATAATAAAGCTATTGTTGATGTTGTGTAGAAGAAACTGCACATTATGGCAGCAACAAAATGCCTTGGGCATCAAGAATATTTCAGGTTTCTGAAGAGAGCCAAAGCATCACAAGGCTTCATCTTGCCCTTTGCCTTCAACCCACAGTCCCACTGATTTTAATGGCTCTCAAACAGCGCATTCAAGATTTTGTCTGCTGTGGGGGAGGAGTAACGGAATAACTTAAGAGGTCTCTGTGTGGCATCTATGAGAGGGAGGGGGAAATGGATGATGACTGATACTGAGGGGTGACTAACTGGGACCCCAATTTTCTGCAAGTTTTATATTTTCTGGAAAACATTCCTTAAGCGAAATGGGCAGTCTAATTTATCAAATAACCTCATCTTCTGTTGCTGAATAATTCTACTATCGATGTAAAATGTCCTCAGTAAACTTCACAGTGACTTTAATGAACATGTAAACTTTTTAATCAGTTCCCAGAGTACTGATTAGTCAAACAACCAGAAGTTTTTGCCTCAAAT
Source organism: Rhinopithecus bieti (assembly GCF_001698545.2). Lineage (NCBI taxonomy): Eukaryota > Metazoa > Chordata > Mammalia > Primates > Cercopithecidae > Rhinopithecus > Rhinopithecus bieti. The sequence goes on along the minus strand of NW_016802975.1, from coordinate 371,968 downwards.
TTTCAGTTACTTTGTTCAATGAGTCAAAATAAATGATGGGTGGAGAATTGACAGCTGGAAGACAAGGCACAGTAGAAATATTACAGGGGACAAGGACACATTTTCTTTAGTTGGATATTTGATTGGAAGAGCAAACTTTCCCAAGGACTGATGTATGGTAACTGTATCTACAGGGATTTCCTCCAAAATAGGACATTTGAGCATAAAAATACTGATACAAAAGTAAAATTATAGAAATAATGACAAAAGTAAACTGGTATGATGTTTAATCACTTTGTCATATTGTAAAATAAATATATAGTAATTGTAAAATACATCTAGAACATTTGTTTTATTTTCAACTAAAACTTATTTGAAAACAATCACTGAGGAAAACAGAAATCCCATTTCCTAATGATAGTTTATAATCCTACTACAAATGCCATATATACTTCAATATAAACATAACTTTGAAGCCATAGAAAATAGAATAATAAAAGTCATTCATGATCTTCATGGACCAAGGACTAACCACAGTTAATCAATGTTGATTGGTCAGAGGTTGTGATTAATATTTTTACAGTAAGGATATTCAAAACTTAGTAGGTAAGACAAATATAGTTAGCAATAATATATTATATAGCTTCTAACAGATAGAGGGAGAATATTGAACATTTCCAATTCAAAGAAATGATATGTGTTTGAGATGATATACATGCTAATTTCCCTGATAGGCTTACTATACAGCACTTCATAGTTAATTTTCATAAAATCAACTTAAAATCCTAGATAATTAAGCCTAGCTGAATTAATACCAAGGTGATATGTAGCCTAACACGTAAAAATAATTTCACATTTTAAACACATGTTGCAATAAACCGAATATTTATGTCTCCATCCCCCCCCCCCCGCCCCGCCAATTTACATGTTAAAATTCAAACCCCTAAGGGAACAATATTAGGAGATGAGGTCTTTGGGAGGTGATTAGGTCATGAGGGAGGAGCCTCGTGAATGGTCTTAGTGCTCTGACAAAAGAGGCCTGAGAGAGGCCATGTGAGGACACAGCCAGAAGGCACCATCTATGAACCAGAAAATATGTCCTCATCAGACATCAGATCTGCTGGTGTCTCAATCTTGGACTTTCTTGCCTTTAGAACTGTGAGGAATAAATTTCTGTCATATAAGCTATAAGTTACCAAGTTAATGGCATTTTGTTATACCAGCTTGAATAGAACAAGACATATGTATATAATTTTAATGATCCAGGGTTCCATATTGCTCATTCTTTTTATGGAGACAAATTTAGGAAGTACATTTTGGCACCAAAAGTAAGTTGAAAAAAAGAGTTTATCTTTCAGAGTCCTCCACATTCAACTTAAACCCCACACTAACATGTTCCAGAGCTGCTTTCACCACTACTTCATTATCTCTAATCAGCAGTTGCTTAGAAAACACCCACAATTCAGACAGCCAAATTTTATTTTCCCTCTTCAGGCCCTTACTATGCTATTTTGAGTGTAAGTTGCAATTTAGACACTTTGGCCAATTGCACTCCAAAACCTAATACAATGCCTCCTCACTCTTTAGTTCATCTTTCTTCCTACACATTGAAGCATTAAAAAAATTAACTTGCCTCAGTGTGTGGGGAAAAAAAGGCAATTTCATTTTAAAAAAAGGTTTTTTTTTTTTTTTTTTTTGGTTGTTGTTGTTGTTGTTGTTGTGTATGTATATAGGTGATGGAGGAAGGAAAACTGTGACCACTTTTCTAGTAATTTATTTTTTTTCCCGCCATAGGACCAAAGTTTGGAGTTTTGATGGATTCTATTCGCAATGCTCTATTTGAACTCTAAAGTTGAGGCACATTGTTTTTTATTTTGGCCTAGTGTATTAGTTAGGGTTCTCCAGAGGGGCAGAACTAATAGGATATATGTATACATGAAAGGGAGTTTACTAAGGACAATTGGCTCTCACGATCACAAGGCAAAATCCCACAGTAGGCTGTCTTCAAGCTGGAAACTGATGTCCCAGGGCAGAAGGAACCAGTGGAAGCCTCCAGCATGAGAGAAAGAGGAAAACCCAAACACTCAGCAAGCCAGCTTATCCCACCTTCCCTTCTGTTTCTTTTTGTTGTTTTGTTTTGTTTTTGTTGTTTTTGAGGCAGAATCTCGCTCTGTCGCCCAGGCTGGAGTGCAGTGGCGCGATCTCGGCTCACTGCAAGCTCCGCCTTCTGTTCACGCCATTCTCCTGCCTCAGCTGGGACTACGGCCGCCCACCACCACACCACGCTTTTTTTTTTTTTTTTTTTTTTTGTTTTTTTTTTTTAGTAGAGACAGGGTTTCACCATGTTAGCCAGGAATGTCTGGATCTTCTGACCCGTGATGTCTCCCACTAGGCCTCCCAAGTGTTGGGGATTACAGCTATGAACCACCCGCCAGCCCCACCTTCTCTTCTTTCGCCGCTTTGTTCCTAGCCCTGCTGGCAGCAAGCGGATGTGCCCATGCACAAGTTCAGATGGGTCTTTTTTTTCCCAGATCGCAGATGCAAATATTAATCTTCTCTGGCGCAACACCCTCACAGCACACCCAGAAACAGATAGTACAAGCTATCCTAGGCATCCTTCAATCAAGTTAATATTAAAGTCTTAATATTAATATAACCATCACAACCTAGGGTTAGAAATATCCAAGAAACACGTTAAAAGCATTGCAAGAGAGGAACTATAAATACGGGAAGCCCTTCTAAAATTGTTTAACCTTAATAGTAGCCAGTGACGTTATAATAAAGTATTTCGACCATAGTAGAGTATGTTAATAGTGATAACTAATAATCTCAGGTGAGGCAGAGGGGCTGAGAAGAGTGTCACACAAAGGATTTGCAAGCAGATAAAGAGCGAGATGAACAGAAAGAGACGAGATTTCTTCAACACAGAAAGAACTAGAGAGCGCGATAGTAGCATATTACTCTCTATAACGCTACTGAGATAGAACCCATTGTGTACATTATTCTCTGTAAACAAGAGATGCTAGCGAACAAAATATAGAGAGAGAAGAAAACTAACTGAAAAAATAAAAAATATTCAATGGAAAGAACTGTAGTGAGTTATAACCACTTCTGCAAACAAGGAGATTATGTATCTGAAGCATAAAAATGAAACCAAGATGAAATAACATACAAGAAAATTTTTTTTTAAAGGAAAACCTCACACACACAAAAATTAATGAAGTTAGAAAATTTTATGTTTTCCGTATTATCACTTTATGTGAATGCAGAATATAAAGGAAAAATTGAAATTCATTGTAAACTAGTAGATTAAACGCATATTTAAAATAGATATTATTATGGCTGAAATATAACATGCTATTCTCCTTTGTGGAATAAATGATTCCCTTCTAATGACAATATTTTAGGTGGAAAAAAAATAGTGAAAATTCCAGAGATATAAGCAAATATTTTAGTAGTTTTGTTTGTTTTTTCTTTTTTGGTTTTTTTTTTTTTTTTTTTTTTTTGTGAGATGGATTCTTGCTGTGGTGCCCAGGCTGGAGTGCAGTGGCACAATCTCAGCTCACTGTAAACTTTGCCTCTCAGGTTCAAGTGATTCTCATGCCTCAGCCTCCTGAGTTGCTGGGACTACAGGCACCTGCCACCATGTCCAGCTAATTTTTGTATTTTTAGTAGAGATAAGGTTCCACAAGATTCTACTAAAGGTTGAGGCTGGTCTTGAACTGCTGACCTCAAGTGATCCACCCGCCTCAGCCTCTCACAGCACTGGGATTACAGGCGTGAGCCACCATGCCCGGCCAGTAGTTTCTTTGTTTGTTTGCTTTTTATTTTTTTGGAGTCTCACTCTGTCGCCCGGGCTGGAGTGCAGTGGTGCAATCTCGGCTCACTGCAGGCTTCGCCTCCCAGGTTCACACCATTCTCCTGCCTCAGCCTCCCAAGCAGCTGGGACTACAGGTGCCCGCCACCATGCCCAGGTAATTTTTTAATATTTTTTTTAGTAGAGGTATGGGCTTTCCCCATGTTAGCCAGGATGGTCTCGATCTCCTGACCTCATGATACATCTGCCTCAGCTTCCCAAAGTACTGGGATTACAGGTGTGAGCCACTGTGCCCGGCCAGTAGATTTTTTTGCATATGCCACAGGACTGCCAAAGTTATGAAGTTAATTGAATTATTTCAGACCAAAATTATAAAATATCCAATGAGCCACACATTAAAATTGATATTTCTGTTCTAAAACACACTAAATTATCTAATTTGACTACCTACAGTTCTTCTCAAATTTAATGCACCCATGAGCACATAAAAGCCTTACTGAAATGCAGACTCTAACTCAGTGGGTATGTGGTAGTGTCTGAGATTCTACTTTCCTAGTGAGATCCTGTGTATTGTTGCTGCTATTGTTGCTGCTCCTAGTCTTGTTTTTGGACCATATCATGCATAGCAAGCGTCTATACTAGCATTGTTCAATAGCACTTTGTGTGATGATGGAAGTGTTCTATATGTGTTGATGGCTACTGAGCAGTTGAAATGTAGTTACTGTGATTGAAAATCTGAATTTTTATTTTATAAAATTTTAACTAATTTAAATTTAAATAACCATACATGACTAGTAGCTACCTATTGCACAGTGGAGGTATCCTAATGACACATTGAATCATAAAATTGCCACTGATATATGGTCTGTGTAAATGCATACCATCCGAGAATGTGCCATACTTCACAAGCCTTCATGAGAACACAGGTGTGCAGGTTGTGGAATAAGCACTTCAATAAATTCCTCTGGTAAGATTTATTGTCCTGGCACCTTTTCAGTGGGAAAGTTCATTCTGTAATGTTCTGAGTTTTACCTGAAGGAGACTAGAAAATAGAAAATGGATCATCAAGAAATGTTTTGGATTACCAAGGATCTTTTAAGGCAAAATAAACTGTTCTCGTTTTTTTCTTTCAGCTAAGTGAACGCACGCGCGTGCGTGCACATACACACACACACACGCACACACAAAACAAAAGAAAACAAAAAAACAAGTCTTTTGCAAACAAAACCCTATTTTTCCAAAACAATTGCAATTTCAGATAAGCTTTTCCTTTATGATGGTTTACAATAAGAAAATGGCAACATCAAAGTCATTTTGGAGCCATGTGCTGATAAAGCTACATGTCATAGACTTAAAGCCCAGATATGAGAATGATAAATTAATTCTGGCTTTGTTCTTGATATCCTTTGTCCCTTATCTTGGCCTTGGGCAAGGTGCTTGCCATCATCATATTCACCATGCACACATATACATGAAACTATAATGACAAATGATGATATAAATATTCATTGCCCCAACAAATATAATAATGATACTAATAACAAAAATGAAAATAATATTTTACCCTTGTAAATTAGTGTTTATAAAGTACTTACACATGATATTCTCCTTAATTTTGTGTTACTATAAAAACCAACATGCCTATGAAAAACAGCTGTCCCTGTTTGGGGTTTATTTGCTCTTTTCTTGGTATGTTTCCAAATAATATACTGTTATAGCCTCAAGTTCCTTTGAAGATGTGTTTTGAAGTTTTGCAACCTACATTCTCCTTGTCATCATAGTCATCATTGTCATTATCATCTTCATTTTTATGAAATGTCACTAAAAGCTAGAAGTATCAGTATTTTATGTCCTCTTAAAAGCCAGTGGTGTTTTATGCAAGAATAACGATATTACTCTCCAATTTACAAGAACATTTTTCCCAGTGACATTAGCAAGATAGCAGAATAGGAGGTAATCCACTCATATCCCCCTACAACAACAATAATTCTACACCCTTATATAAACAAAAGACTCTCTGCAGGAGCCTCAGGATTCACGTAGGAGGTTGTGAAACCCCAGCAAAGCCCAAGAGCCAGGAAGGTTGTTTTGAAGTACAGATTGGCACTGGCACCCAGGTGGCTGATCTGCCAGTTGTGCTCCCAGGTGCAAACCCAGGAATGGTCCTATTCCCCAAGGAGCTTGGCTACAGCCCCAGTTAACCTTGAGCCTACAAACAAAACCATCTGCCAAGGGGTCCAGGAGGAATAGAACTCACTAGTGCCTCCGTGAAGAGGCTAATCTGCCTGCTGACATTGTTCATGGCAATGAACCTGAAAGTTGCCCTGTGGCACTCTTCCAGGCCCCTCAGCTGAGGTCCCAACTCAGAGTTATTTACACAAGGACACAGATGGAGACTTGCCCATATCACAATGCCTTGAAGTCTGAGCCTTCATGAAAAGCTTGCCAACCACTGTCCCAGAGCAGATCTTGAGGGGGCCCAGTCTCAGCTTCAGCCCCTCATGCCTAAGTCAGGGAACTATCCCATCAGTGCAGAGACCTGCTGGGAGATATACATCTGAGTAAACAATATGGCTCTCTCACCTCCATCCCACCGTAGATCTTAAGGGGGCCAAGTCTCAGTCTGGGCCCTCCTGTAGCAGTCAAGGAATTATGCCATTTGTGCGAAGACCTTCTGGGAGATGTGTGCCCATGTGAGCCAATGGAATGGGCTCACCAGCATCCCACAGCAGATACTAAGGGAGCTGAGTCTAAACTCTGGCACCTCTTGCTGCAGTCAAGGACTTATCCTGCCTGTGCAAGGACCTGCTGGAGGGCATACCCATCTGAGCCAACAGGACTGACTTCTGGGCTCATGTCCCAGGCCAGCTTTACCACACAGCCCTAGTATCCTGCTAGGGTCTTCTCTAGGTCCATTCAAGCAGAAAACGTTGTCAACTTCAGAGCACTCACAAAACTCATTAAGCTTGGGCTTATAGTGCCCTCTAATGCTGACATGGCTGCAGTGCTCACAGGCTCATGAAGTACAAGAGTCAGTTTGCTTAGAATTTCTAGAAGACCCACTGAAAAATGACAGGGAGAAAAAAATCTATACTGTAAAGGATGAATATATACCTAGCTCTCAATCACAGAAATAGTCACATATTCACAAGCAGCTAGAGCATTCTAAATTGACAAAATGAGGTGCCAGAGACTGATCCTAAAGTGACGATGATGTGTGATTTCTTAGACAAAAAAAGATTTTAAATAGCTATTTTAAGGAAACCCAGCAAATTTCAATAAAACACAGACTAACAATTCAGAAATTTATCAGAGAAATTTAGCAGAGACTGAAATAATAATAATAATTAAACAGAAAGCCTAGAGGTAAAATATACAATAAAGGAATTGAAAAATGCAATAGAGAGTATCAGTAACAGAACTGATCAAACAGAAGAAAAATAAGTGAACGCAAAGATAGGCTACTTAAAAATACACAGTCAAAGGAGATAAAAGAAAAAAGGAATACAAAGGAATAAAGAAAGCTAATGGGATTTGTGGGATAACATCAAAAGAGCAAATATTTGGGTTACCGAAGTTAAAGAGGGAATTGAGAAAAGTGTAAAAATAATAACAGAAATAATTATTCAAGCAAATAATAACAGGAAAATTTTCAAGCCTCTATCCAGACACAAGATCAAAATTTACCAAACAGATTTAACCCAAATAAAAATACTCCAAGACATAATGTAATCAAACCCCAAAGGTCTAAGACAAGTGGAACATTCTGAGAGTAGTGAGAGAAAGAAGCAAATAACATATAAGGGAGACCTGATATATCTAGCATCAGACTTTCAGTAGAAATCTTATAGTCCAGGAGGGAGTGGGGTGATAAATTCAGAGTGCTGAAAGTAAAAAGAAAAAAGAAGAAAAGCTACTAACCAAGAATTCTGTACACAGCAAAGCTATTCTTCAGAATGAAAGAGAGATAAAGACTTTCCTAGACAACACAAACTGAGGGAATTCATCACTACCAGAGTCGAGCTGCCAAAAATGCTAAAGAGAGTTCTTCAATCTGATAAAAAGGTATACTAACATGATTGTTACTCTAATACTGTAATTGTGGTTTTAAACCACTTATATTTTTAATACAAAGATTAAAAGATGAAACTATTTAAAATAATAATTTATTGAGAGGTAGGCCATACTTTAAAAAGATGAATTGTGGGTTGGGCACAGTGGTTCATGCCTGTAATCCCAGTACTTTGGGAGGTTGAGGCTGGTGAAATGTTGGAGCTCAGGAGTCTGAGACCAGCCTGGGCAACATAGTGAAGCCCTATCTCTATCAAAAATACACACACACACACACACAAAATACCTGGGTGTGGTGGTGTGCATCTGTGGATTAGGTAGGAGGATTGCTTAGGCCTGGGAGGTGGAGGTTACAGTGAGTCGAGATTGCACCAATGCACTCCAGCATGGATGACAGAGTGAGACTCTGTCTCAAACAGGCATGCACGCACACGTGCACACACACACACACACACACACATACGTGAATTATGACATCAAAAATTCAAAGAGTGGAAAGTGTGGAGGGAGACTGAAGTATTGAAGTGTACAGGTTTTTTGTTTCTTTCTTTTCTTTGCAATCAAAATTAAGTTAGTATCAGTTGAAAATAACTTGTTATAGCTATAGAATGTTTTGTAAACTTCATGACAACCACAAAGCAAAACCTAAAATAGAGAAACCAAAATAAAAGCAAGATATCAAAATATACAAGAAGAAATCACTTAACCACAAAGGAAGACCATAAGAGAAGAAAGGAAGTATGAAACTACAAACTACTAGAAAAGAATAACAAACTAGCAGTAGTAAGTCCTTATCTATCAATAATTCTTTGAATGTAAATGAATTAACTTCTCTAAGTAAAAGACAGAGTGGCTTAATGGATAATAAAATAAGGCCCAACCATATGCTGCTTTCAAGAGATTCACTACACCTTCAAGAATACACATAAACTGAAAGTGAAGGGATGGAAAAGGCGATTCTATGCAAATAAAAACTGAAAATGAGCAGGAGTAGCTATACTGATTAAGAAAACAAATAGATCTTAAATTAACAACTATAAAAAGCAACAAAGGCAGTCATAATATAATGATAAAGGGATCAATACGGCAAGAAGCTATAACAATTATGAATATGTATCACTCAATGTAAGAGTGCCTAAATTTATAAAGCAAATATAAATAGACGTAAAGGGAGAGACCACCTGTAATACAATAGTAATAAGGGATTTCAACACCCCACTTTCAGCAATGGACAGATCATCTAGACAGAAAATCACCAAAGAAACATCAGAGTTTAACCACACTGTAGATTGCATGGACCTAAGATACATTTACAGAGCACTACATATAAGTGCCATAGGACACATATTTTTCTCAAAAGCGCATTTAACATTTTTCGGTATAATCATATATTTAGCAACAAAACAAGTCTTAACAAATTTTGTTAAAATCAAAATTATATCAAGTATTTCTTTACCACAATGAAATAAAACTAGAAATAAATAAATAGGGAAATATTAAAAACTGTACAAATACAAGGAAATTAAACAGCATGCTCCTGAACAACAAAGGGCTCATCAAAAAAATTGAAAAGAGGCTGAGTGTGATGGCTCACATCTGTAATCTCAGCACTTTGGGAGGCCGAGGTGGGCGTATCACCTGAGGTCAGTATTTCAAGACCAGCCTGGCCAACATGGTGAAACCATGTCTCTACTAAAAAAATAAATAAATAAACAGGGCGTGGTGGTGAGCACCGGTAATCCCAGTTCCTTGGAGCTTGAGGCAGGAGAATAGCTAGAACCCAGGAGACAGAGGTTGCAGTGAGCTGACACAGTGGCACTACATTCCAGCCTGGGTGATAGAGTGAGACTCCATCTCAAAAAAAAAAAAAAAAGAGAAAGAAAAGAAAAGAAAACATTTTGAGAGAAATTAGAATGGAAAAAACATACCAAAAACTATGGGATATTGCAAAAGCAGTTTTAAGAAAGAAGTTTATAGTGATAAACACCTGGATTAAAGCAACAGAAAGTTCTCAAATGAACAACATTGCTCCTCAAAGAACTAGAAAAACAAGAAAAAAACTAAAACCAAAATTAGTAGGAGGAAAGAAAATGGAGCAACAGTAAGCAAAATAGAAACTAAAATAAAATACAAAATATCACTAAAATAGAGGGTTTTTTTTTTTTTTTTAAA
>NW_016802975.1:350231-358913 GCF_001698545.2 Rhinopithecus bieti | reverse complement strand
GGGAATTGAACAATGAGATCACTTGGACACAGGAAGGGGAACATCACACACCGGAGCCTATTGTGGGGAGCAGGGAGGGGAGAGGGATAGCATTAGGAGATATACCTAATGTAAATGATGAGTTAATGGGTGCAGCACACCAACATGGCACATGTATACATATGCAACAAACCTGCACATTGTGCACATGTACCCTAGAACTTAAAGCATAATAAAAGCAAAACAAAACAAACAAAAAAAAGAAGATACAAAAATGGCTATCAGATATATGAAAAAAATGCTGAAAATCATTAATCATCAGGGAAATGCAAATCAGAACCACAATGAGATATAACCACTCTCTATTTTGAATGGGTGTTATCAAAAAGACAAAGATATCAAGTGTTGGTGAGGATGGGGAGAAAGAGGAACACTTACTGTTGATGGAAATGTAAATTACTACAGCCATTATAAAAAAAAGTTTGGAGTTTCCTCAAAAAATTAAAAATAAAACTACCAGATCATCTAGCAATCCCACTACTTAGTATATATGCAAAGCAAAGGAAATCCTTAATTTGAAGTGATATCTCCACTCCTACATTTACTGCAGCACTGTTCACAGTAGCTAAGATATGAAGTCAACCTGAGTGTCCGTCAAAGGATGAATGGATATGATACATATACACATAATGAAATGCTATTTAGCCATAAGAAAAGAATGAAATTCTGTCATTTGTGACAACATAGATGGACCTGGAGGACATTGTGTTAAATGCAATAAGCCAGGCACAGAAAGACAAATTCCACATGATATGACTCATACATGGAATTTTTGAAAGTTCAGCTTATAGAAGTAGAGTAGAATAGTGATTATTAGAGGCTGTGGATGGAGGGAGAAGGGGGTGAACAATTGGTACAAAGTTACAGTTAGATAGCAGTAATACGTTTCAGTGTACTAATGCACAGTTGAATGACTATAGTTAACAATAATGAATATTTCAAAAAGCTAGAAGGCAGAAATATTTATATTCTCATCACAAAAAAAAAGATAAATGAGGAAAATTTGTGAAAATGCTACTTACCCTGATTTACTCATTATACAAAGTATCTGTGTATCAAACCATCACACTGTATCCCAAATATATATGTATGTATAATTATTATGTCATTTTAAAATTAAAATTAAAAAAAAAAATTCTCCTATTTTAAACTTCACCTCTTGCAGGTCTTCCCTGATTAGATTAAAGAAAATTAACTTTCAAAATCCATAAGATAAAATGAAAAATTAAGAGATCCTTTGGGTTGCTAATAAGCATACAAAAAAATGTAATATTAAAAACAAAACAATTGCAACATATTGCATAAAACAATGCCTCCAGATAACTTTTATCTTGATAGTTTTGTCTTTGAAAGTCATAACAAGAATTCTGACCTCTTAAAAATATACTCAGCCAAAATATATGATCTTGCTATCATTTTCAAATTACGAACAGTTTAATGCAGTTAATTTGATCTGGTGTTCAAGGGATATTTTTAAAATGGCATCTCAAAAATTTATGTTTACAATGAAAAATACAAAATCAAATATGCATGACTTATTTATGTTAGAAAAATTCCAAAATGGAGACTGGGTCATTTCAAGATGATTACTTTTAAATTATTTTTTAATATCTTAACATTGTTTTTAAAAGTTTTTATCACGTCTTAACATAAAGAGAAGTAAAAGCTATAAACTCAATTACAAATGCAAGTACATAAACACCATTTAATCTTGAACCATAATAACCATTAAAGTATCTAATTTGGGTGTTTTGGGGGATTTATAAATTCTTTATTTCAATATATTCAGTTTTAAAATGAAAGTAGTTAGCTGGAAAGAGAAAAAGGTTGGTTGTTTATTTTTATGCATTAAGCTATTTTAAAGTGTCTAAGATGTTACAAGTGTCTCAGCAAATAAATTATGAAATGAATTAGACATAGCAGTCCCCTCAAGAAGCATACAATTTAGTGAAAAAACAGACATGTATATAAAGCACACTACGCTATGGGAAGTGCCACAGTAGAAGAGCAAGTGCTCTTCATACGGTTACCCAATGTATGTCACTAAGAGATTCCAAGAATGTTTCATGGGAAGGAAATTTTGAGGTAGTTAATATTGGGCTACAGATGAGAATTCATATTTCTGGGCTATTTATTTGGTCTGCTGTTCTTTAGGCTAGATACAAAATGTTGCCCTAGTTATAATGATAACTATGGCAGTTTTCTTGGCCCTAGCACTTTGCATTACAGTATTTTAAAAGAATTTCATTCTAATGACAAAGACAGAGGGTTTTTTCCATTAATTTGCATAAATCAAACAATTGCAAGTTATCTTTTACTTAGGCCCTTCTCACATTTTGCATGAATATCTTAGCATAAATTTTGACTTACATGAATATATGTATGTTTAACAGAATGTTGAATGAGAATTTCCCTCCTGACTCATAGCTTTGGCTAAAACCATAATACTGAGAATAGCAGGTAATTATGTGCTAACAATTATCTTTAGGCTCCTCCTTATAGGACTTAAAAAAGATAGCAGAAATTATTCTAGAATCTGTCGAGCTTCATCACTCGCCTCCCAGCTATATAGAAAAATTCTATAAATATGAAAGACTGTTGAAGAAAACCTTTGACATAGGGGATTATTGGTCTGAGGCAAGGAGGGAGTGTGGCTCTTATTCAACACAGGAAAGAATCGCACTCCCAAGCTGGAAGGTTGGGAGTTAGTTTCCTGAGGTTACTGTAATAAACTCAGCGACTTAAAATAACAGAAATGTATTCTTTCACAGCCCTAGAGGCTAGAAGTCCAAAATTAAGGTGTTGCAGGGCCATGCTCCCACTGACGTCTTCCTTTCTTGCTTCTCCCCCTCCCGAGTCCCAGAAATATCTTTGTTTGTGGGAGCAGATCTTCATTTTCTGTCTCCATCTTTACAGGATGTTTTCTGCTTTGTTTCTGCTCTCTTCTTCTTACAAGAGCACCAGTCATACTGAATTATTATTAGAACCACCTTAATGAGCTCATCATAAGTCGATGACATCTACCAAGACTCCATTACCAAACAAGGTCAGAGTCAACAGTTACCTAAAGTTAGGACTGCTATATTTGGGGTTTGGGAAAGAACACAATTCAACCCATAACAGTTGTCCAGTTGAAATTTTTAACTAAATTTAAAACAACACTTACAATAACATCACATGTTCCTCATATGACAAAGCTTTATTTTGAATCAAGGCATTTATATTATTTTCAAATTTTACTTTGATTCTATGAATTGCTGTTCATTACATTGTTTCTGAAAAGGATGGATAAAAGAGAGACTGGTTTTTTCTTAGTACTATTGGGTTGCTATTACAGAATACTATAGACTGGTTTGCTTATAAACAACAGAAATGTATTTCTCACAGTTCTGGAGTTGAGAAGTCCAAGCTCAAGGCACCAGCAAATTCCGTGTCTAATGACAGACTGCTTCCTGGTTCATCAATGGCCATGCAGTTGTTTCCTCACATGGCAGAAAGGGCCAGGGAGCTGCTATGGTCTGAAAGTTTGTGTCCCCACCTTCCCAATTTCATATGTTAAAACTTAATCACCAATGTGAGGTTTTAGAAGTTGGATATTTAGGAGGTGAGTAGTTCATGAAGTCAGAGGTTTCATAAATAGGATTATGTCCTCATAAAAGATGAATGATACCCTATAAAAGAGGCTCCTTCCACCAAGGGAGGACATAACCAGAAGGTGCCACTTGTGAACCAGGAAGTGAATCCTCAGCAGACACTAAGTCTGCCAGATCCCTAATCTTGGCTGGACCTTTCAAGAGTCTTTGACTCTCAGAGACCTCACAAACTCATCACTTATCAAAGGCCCTGCCTCCTAATACTATCACATTGGGAGCTCGAATTTAAACATATAAATTTTGGGGGGCTGGACACAAACATTCAGTCTGTAGCAGGTTTGTTGGTAATTTTGCAGACTTGACTATGTGTCAGACTGAGAACTCTGTTTAGTTCATCACATATATGTGTTGCCCACTTATCAAACTGTGGCACATGATAGGAGAACAGAGGCCCAATAAATTCACCTCAGCTTATGTTTTCTTTTAAGAAGATGAGAAGGAGGCCGGGCGCATTGGCTCACGCCTGTAATGCCAGCACTTTGGGAGGCCGAGACAGGCAGATCACAAGGTCAGGAGATCGACCTGGCTAACACGGTGAAACCCCATCTCTACTAAAAAAAATACAAAAAATTAGCCGGGTTTGGTGGCGGGTGCCTCTAGCCCCAGCTACTCGGGAGGCTGAGGCAGGAGAATGGCATAAACTCAGGAGGCGGAGCTTGCAGTGAGCAGAGATCACACCACTGCACTCCAGCCTGGGCGACAGAATGAGACAATGTCTCAAAAAAAAGTAAATAAATTAAAAAAAAAAAAATGAGAAGGAGAAAGAGGAGAATGAGTAGCAGAAAATAATCTAGGATAGTTACTAAACCAGATTCTCCCTAACCATCTAATGTAAATGGTAACCATGCCCTTACCCAGTCACTGGCCTACACTTGTTGCATTTCTCATTCTTCCATGTTATATATTTCCATTATCTGTTATGTGGTCAGTTTTCTCTGTTTAAATTTTCATGTTATTTATCTCCTTGATTGCATTCTTCACCCTCTGTAGATGTAGATTCATCCATTCTTCAATATTGTCTAATTTAATGTTTACTCTAATTTACAATATTTATACAAATTAGCACTAATAAAGTAGCTATACGTCCCTTTTTTGCTTGAGACCCTCCAATGATGTTTTCTTTAAAACTCATTAATACATAAATAAAATATGATTTTATAATTAATAATCCATAAGAAAAGTATGAGCTTTTCTTAGCGATCTTCAGGGATAGGTCCACTTTCACATTCTTTTACCCATTTCAAAATAAATGTTTCTAATGACTTCTAAGAATCTCTTCCCTTAACACATATTACTATTGTCCATGATCTCTTTAAATTTAGGCACAGAATTTTACCTGCATCAGTTTTAAGTGAGCAGATTATCTTTCTGAATTCTGTTTCAGAATGTTACTAGATAACCTGAGTCAATTGTGCATAGCTCTGCATATTGACCAAATCTTTGGTGAACATAGTGGAGCTAACAATGATTTTGTTTATTTTGTAGCCACAGATATGTATACAATTTTAAAGTAAAGGTATTTGTCCTGGCTTATTTGCTTCTAAGATCTCAAATGCATGCACTAGTAAAAGATACTTTTGTTCAATTTATCACACTCCATATAAGTTAAAATATCTACTTGACAGAGTATTCAATTGTTGAACGCTAAAGATATAAGAAATAATTATTTGATGGGTCAAAATATCCACAGGTTTATGACTGTTACTTTAATACACAATTATGATGCTATTAGATTACTGTACAACCAACAAATCTATATTATAGTAATCTGTATATATGGACATAGAAAACCTTAATAATACACTAATAAGTGAAAAAATTCTTTAGAACATATAGTTATTGAATGCTGTCTTAGTCTGTGTAGACTGCTATAACAAATAACTATAGTAGTTTATAAACAACAAAATTTTATTTTTTATAGTTATGGAGGTTTGGAAGTCCAAGATCAAGATGCCAGTAAATTTGATGTCTGGTGAGGATTCACTTACTGGTTTAATGACAACTGTCTTTTCACTGTGTTCTCATGTGAAAGCGGTAAACAAGCTCCCTTGGGAGGGAGGCTCTTTTAAAAGGGCACTAATCACATTCATGATGGCT
The DNA here is from genome assembly GCF_001698545.2 of Rhinopithecus bieti. Taxonomy (NCBI): domain Eukaryota; kingdom Metazoa; phylum Chordata; class Mammalia; order Primates; family Cercopithecidae; genus Rhinopithecus; species Rhinopithecus bieti. The sequence goes on along the minus strand of NW_016802975.1, from coordinate 353,124 downwards.
CCACCCTCATTACCTAATCATCTCCCAAAGACCTCACCTACCAACACCATCATCGTGAGGGTCAGGATTTCAGTATATGAATTGTGGGGTGGGAAACATAAACATTTAAAAAATAGTAAATGCTATATTTTACCTATATTTTATGAGTAGAATTATAGAGACACACACACCAACATAAAACAAAACATCTTTACATATTGCATTAATCCGTTTTCACACTGCTGATAAAGACATACCTGAGACTGGGTAATTTATTAAGAAAAGAGGTATAATGGAATCCCAGTTCCACGTGACTGGGGAGCCCTCACAATCATGGTGAAAGGTGAAAGGTACATCTTACATGGCAGTAGGCAAGACAGAATGACAGTCAAGCAAAAGGGAAACCACTTATAAAACCATCAGATCTTATGATACTTATTCACTACCATGAGAACAGTGTGGAGGAAATCACCCCATCATTCAGTTGTCTCCCACCAGGTGCCTCCCACAACATGTGGGAAATATAGGAGCTACAATTCAAGATGAGATTTGGGTGAGGACACAGTCAAACCATATCATTCCACTCCTGGCCCTTCCCAAATCTCATGTCCTCACATTTCAAAACCAATCATGCCTTCCCAGCAGTCCTCTGAAGTCTTAAATCATTCCAGCATATACTGAAAACCCACACTCCAAAGTCTCATCTGAGACAAAACAAGTCCCTTCTGCCTATGAACCTGTAAAATCAAAATCAAGTTATTATTTCCTAGATAAAATGAGGGAACAGGCATTGGAAAATACACACATTCCAAATGGGAGAAATTGGCCAAAACAGAGGGGCTAAGGACCCATACAAATCTATAATCCAGTAAGACATCAAAGCTTAAAGCTCCAAAATGAGCTCCTTTGACTCCATGTCTCATATCCAGGTCATGCTGATGCAAAAGGTGGGTTCCCACGGTCTCGGGCAGTTCTGCCCCTGTGCCTTTGCAGGGTACAGCCCCCCTCCTAGCTGCTTTTACAGGCTAGTGTTAAGTGTCTATAGCTTTTCCAGGCACACAGTGCAAGCTGTGGGTGGATCTACCTTTCTGGGGTCTGGAGGACTGTGGCCTTCCTCTCACAGCTCCACTAGGCAGTGCCTTACTGGGGACTCTGTGTGGGGACTTCAACCCCACATTTCCCTTTCACACTGCCCTGGCAGAGATTCTCCATGAAGGCCCAGACCTGGTAGAAAACTTCTGCCTATTCATCCAGGCATTTACATATATCCTCTGAAATCTAGGTGTAGGTTCCCAAACCTCAATTCTTGACTTCCATGCACCTGCAGGCTCAACACCATGTGGAAGCTGCCAAGACTTGGGTCTTGCACCCTTTGTAGTCACCGCCCAGTACCTTGGCCCCTTTTAGCCATGGCTAGAGCAACTCGGATGCCGGGCACCATGTCCCGAGACTGCACAGAGCAGAGAGCCCTGGGCCCATCGCATGAAACCATTTTTTCTTTCCAGGCCTCTGAGCCTGTGATGGGAAGGGGTGTCACAAAGGTCTCTGACATCCTCTGGAGACATTTTACCCATCATCTCGGTGATTAACATTTAGCTCCTTGTTACTTATGTAAATTTCTATAGGTGGCTTGAATTTCTCCTCGGAAAATGAGCTTTTCTTTTCTATCACATCATCAGGCTGCAAATTTTCTGAACTTTAATATTCTCTTTCCCTTTTAAAACTGCATGCTTTTAACAGCACCCAAGTCACCTCTTGAATGCTTTCCTGCTTAGAAATTTCTTCTGCCAGATACCCTAAATCATCTCCCTCAAGTTCAAAGTTCCACAAATCTCTAGGACAGGGGCAAAATGCTGCCAGTCTCTTTGCTAAAATGTAGCAAGAGTCACCTTTATTCTAGTTCTCAACAAGTTCCTTATCTCCATCTGAGACTACCTCAGCCTGGGTTTCATTGTCCTTGGCATTATCAGCATTTTGGTCAAAGCCATTCAACAAATCTCCAGGAAGTTCCAGACTTTTCCACATTTTCCTGTCTTCTTCTGAGCATTCCAAACTGTTCCAACCGCTGCCTGTTACCCAGTTCAAAATTGCTTCCACATTTTCAGGTATCTTTACAGCAGTGCCCCACTCTGCTGTTACCAATTTACTATATTAGTCTATTTGCTGCTTGTCAATATTATGTCAATGATATCATGTCAATATCATGTCAATGATTAGTCAATATCATGCTGCTGATAAAGGCATACCCAAGACTGTGTAATTAAAAAAAAAATTAAAAAAGACGTTTAGTGGACTCACAGTTCCATGTGGCCAGGGAGACCTCACAATCATAGCAGAAGGCAAAAGGTGCATCTTGCATGGCAGCAGGCAAGAGAGAATAAGAGCCAAGTAGAAAGGGAAACCCCTTATAAAACCACTGGATCTCATGAGACTTATTTACTACCATGAAAATAGTATGGGGGAAACTGCCCCCATGACTCAATTATCTGTCACTGGGTCCCTCCCACAATGTGTGGGAATTATGAGAGCTACAATTCAAGATGAGATGTGGGTGGACACACAGTCAAACCGTATCACAGATATATATCAAATTGGTAATAGTAATTATTATTAGGTAGTAAAATGATGGATGATTGGCTTTATTTCTCTGCATGTTTTCTGAATTTTCTGATATAAGCATGAACTACTTTCTTTTTTTCTTTTTTTTTTTTTTTTTTTTTGAGATGAAGTCTCGCTCTGTCACCTAGGTGGGAGTGAAGTGGTGCCATCTCAGCTCACTGCAGCCTCCACCTCCCGGGTTCAAGCAATTCTCTGCCTCGGCCTCCCTAGTAGCTGGGATTACAGGTGCCCGCCACCATGGCCGGCTAGTTTTGTATTTTAGTAGAGACGGGCTTTCACCATCTTGGCCAGGCTG
>NW_016802975.1:337944-348521 GCF_001698545.2 Rhinopithecus bieti | reverse complement strand
TTTTTTTTTTTCTGAGACAGAGTCTTGCTCTGTTGCCCAGGCTGGAGTGCAGTGGCACAATCTCGATTCACTGCAACCTCCGCCTCCTTGGTTCACGCCATTCTCCTGCCTCATCCTCTCAAGTAGCTTGGACTACAGGCACCCGCCACCAAGCCCGGCTAATTTTTTTTTATTTTAATAGAGACGGGGTTTCAACATATTGACCAGGCTGGTCTTGGAACTCCTGACCTTGTGATCCGCCCGCCTCGGCCTCCCAAAGTGCTGAGATTATAGGCTTGAGCCACCGCGCCTGGCCTTGGCTGGTTTTAATAAGCCCTGGACAAAGTTCTAAACTCCACTGCTCTCAGCTCTATTTTGAATAGGGTTGTGATAGGCAGAATAATGGCTCCCAAAGATATCTATCCCTGGCAACTTCAAATATGTTAAGTTACACACTACAGGGAAATTAAAGAAGCAGATGAATTTATGGCTGCCAGTCAGCTTACTTTAAGACAGAGATATTATCTTGATGTATAATCACCTGGGCCCAATGTAATCACAAGGGTCCTAAAACATGAATAACAGAGGCAGAAGGGTCAATATCAGAGTCATATGATGTGAGAAAAGCCATTGCTGGCTTTGAAGGTGGAAATGGACAACAGACCAAGGAATTCAGGCAGCCCAGGAAATCTGCACAAGGCAAAGAAACTAAGGAAATGGATTTTCTCTTAGTGCATTCAGAAGGAATGCAGCCCTGCAGACACCTTGATTTTATCCCAGTGAGACCTATTTTGCATGTCCGACCTCCAGAACTGTGAAATTTGAAGACTGTATTGTCTTAAGTAATCAAGTTTGTGGTAATTTGTTTCAGCAGCAATAGAAGGCTAATACAGAGTTCACACTATCAATTTATTCACAAAAGGAAAAAATCTCTCTCTTTTCTTTTCATGACTAAGAGAGACCACATCCTGCTTTGTTAACATAAATTTGTTGCTTTACTTTGAAGGTGCATTCTGGTTGTATCACGTAGTATATTGAGCTCTCCATTCAGATTTAACACACTTTGTTCCTAGCCTATAATTTTAAAGTAGTGTTTTCATTTGCCTATTCTTCACGTCTCAGATAAATAGAATCATACAGTATATAGTCTTCTGTGACTGACTGCTCTCAGTTAACATTTTATATATATATAGGTATATATACATATATGAGGGCATATATCTCTTAAAACTCAATGGTAAGCAATTAAGTTAAAAAATGGGCTAAAGACATGAACAAACATTTTATCAAACAGAATATATAGATGGTAACTGAGTACATGAAAAGCTATTCAACATTATCATTCATCAGAAAATAAAACTAAAATGACAATGAAATATCACTATATACTTACCTGAAGGGTCAAAAAATAGTGATAATACCAAATGCTGTCACTGATGAAGAAAATTAGATTACTCATATCTTGGTAGTGGGTATGCAAAACAGTACAACTGTTCATTAAGTCAATTTGGCATTTTCCTAAAATATCAATGTGCAGCTACCAAACTTTCCAACAGTTGCACTTCTAAGCATTTATCTCAGAGAAATGAAAACCTATGTCCGTAGAGAAACCCGTATATGAGTATTTATAGTAGCATTATTTGTGATAGTCAAAAACCAGAACCAACTCAGATGTCACTCAATGGGTGAATGGTTAAACAAACTATGGGACATCCATTCAATGAATACTACTCAGTAATAAAATGAAACAAACTATTGGTACACACAACAACCTGTGTACATTGCCAAATTATTATGTTGAATGAGAAAAGCCAACCCCAAAGGGTTACATATTCTATGATTCCATTTATATAACATTTTGAAATAGCACAATTATAGAAATGGAAGCAAGATAAGTGGTTGTCAGGATTAAGAATGCAGGAGGGTGGGAGGTAGGTGAGTGTGGTTATAAATTGGCACCATTAGGAATCTTTGTTATGAGGAAATTATTCTTTCTTTATTTTATTTTATTTTATTTTATTTTATTGAGAAAGAATCTTGCTCTGTCACCCAGGCTGGAGTGCAATGGTGCGATATCAGCTCACTGCAACATCCACCTCCCAGGTTCAAGCAATTCTCCTGCCTCAGCCTCCTGAGTAGCTGGGATTACAGGTGCCCACCACCACACCCAGCTAATTTTGTATTTTACTAGAGATGGAGTTTCACCATCTTGGTCAGGCTGATCTAGAATTCCTGACCTCAGGTGATCCACCCGCCTCAGCCTCCCAAAGTGCTGTATTCTATATCTTGACTGTGATTGAAGATGCACAAACCTACACTTGATAAAATGTATATAATTAAATACATATACACACATGTGACTACAAGCACAACTGAAAAAAATCTGAATAAGATAGCTGAATTGTATCAATGTCAATCACCAGTTTGCAGTATGGCATTATAGTTTTACATGATAGTAACACTTGGGGCAAGTGGGTAAAGAGTATCTCTCAGTATTATTTCTTAAAACTGCATGTAAATCTATAATTATTAAAATTTCAATTAAAATAAAAAAGAGTGTAAATAAACTGTTTTATATCACTTGTGCATTTTATATCACTTGTGCATATCATTTCTCTTAGTCTGTTGCATTTCTGTAAAGGAATACGAGAGAGTAGGCAATTTATAAAGAAAAAACGTTCATTTGGGCTGAGCACGGTGGCTCACGCCTGTAATCCAAGAACTTTGGGAGGCCTAGGTGGATGGATCATAAGGTCAAGAGATCAAGACCATCCTGGCCAACATGGTGAAACCCCATCTGTACTAGAAAATGCAAATATTAGCTGGGCATGGTGGTGCATGCCTGTAGTCCTAGCTACTCGGGAGGTTGAGACAGGAGAATTGCTTGAACCCAGGAGGTGGAGGTTGCAGTGAACCAAGATCGTGCCACTGCACTCTAATCTGGCACAAGAGTGAGACTCAGTCTAAAAAAAAAAGAAAAAAGAAAGAAAAGAATAAGATTCATTTGGCTCATGGTTCTGTTAGCTAGAAGACTCAGCATCTGGTGAAAGCCTCAGACTGCTTCCACTCATGGCAGGAGGAGAAAGGGAACCAGCATGAGCAAAGATCACATTGCAAGAGAGGAAACAAGAGAGAAGAAGGCTCCAGACTCTTTTAACAACCTTCTCTCCCGGGACAAAATAGAGAGAGAACTCACTTTGCTACCCCACCTCCCCACCATGCCAGGGAGGGCATTAATCTACTCATGAGGTACTTGCCTTCCTGACCTAAGCAACTCTTGTTAGGCCACACCTCCCCTCCAACATTGGGGAACAAATTTCAACATGAGATTTGGAGGGGACAAATATTCAAACGATAGCTTCGCTCAACAGCCATATTTTAAAATTCACTTATTAAATTATTTTATTGGGCACCATCTGAGCTGAGGAGTGGGTCTTTCTATGTCTTAGTTGCTTGTGACTACTGGGACCTAGCAACTGAATGACTTTACAAATGACAGAATAAGAAAACCTCAACTCATATTCTCAAAATTACTGAAAGAAAGGCATTTGAAGATCACTTTCATTAGCATTCTCATTGGAAAAGTAGAGACAAACACATACCTCAGAGGGTTGTTAAAATAATAAACAAACATACTATGTGTTATTTATTTTAACACACCTAACTCTTGGCCATTCATCAGTCCTACCGGTGCCACAGGGTTACTGTCCTTTCACTGAGTTTAGCAGGTGAATTCACATTTGCAAGACAGTCTATTCATTGTTAAATACTTTACATTTGTCAAGATCTCTAATATCAAAGAGAGTTGCTCTCCTATTTTCATCAATGTAGCTAAAAAACATATTGCACTGAAGATGTAAAAGGTCAAATGGCATTATAATGATCTGTTGGAAAATCTATGCATATATCTGTGGTTGAGACAAGGCTTTAAAATGTTCATTCTCTGACTCTGCTATAATTTTGAGTTTTGATGCTTTCATACAGCTTTTTTTCCATGCACCTTTTCTAGGTGTACTTAAGTTGAAAATGCCTCTTTACATAGCAGCATAATGCTAGATTATCAGTACAGACAAATGGAACTTGCACATCAGAATCCGGATGTCTTAATCCCCTAGTTCTACTACCACCATTACAAATAATTCCTACAAGAAAAAAATATATATAATGTTTGTACTCTGATGTGGGGCAGGAAGAAAATAAAGTAAATTAGTGTAAATTAGTGGTGTGAGGGAGGTGTCAATTCAGGTTCATTATCTGAAATGAATGAAGCCAGCAGTTATTAGTGCCTGCTCTGTGCCAGGAGCTATTCACGCCCATCTATTTTAATTCTCACCAAAGTTCCCCAAGTTGTTTAGAATTTTCCCTCTGTTACAAGACCAGTAAACTGAGATAGACTTTCAGCAGTTAAATTGCATTTCTTTCTCCAATATTACTCTATGAGTTTACGAATTCTTAGAGAAAGAAGTTACCTGTGACCTGATAAGCAAGAATACCTTGACATTTGTCTCTGTCTGGTTATAATTAGACAAGTTACTGAGCTCTAAATATCAATAATGTTGGTGCTATCAAGTTTTATACTTCCAAGTACAAAAGGTTCTTGTTATTCGAAACCAGACTAAGACACTGAACCATAAGTGTGAGGATTGGTAAAATGGAGACTCAAATACAAGGTTTGCTTTCATTTTATTTAATACAGATCAACAAACAATGCAAAGGAAATGAACCAGACAATGATAGAAATGAACGGAAGCAGCTCTCCAACACTTACCTAGTTTCTAGTTACCTAGACACTGGTCTCTCACAAAGTGTATCCAAATTTCAGGGGCCAATGCAACCTGTGTAGGATAATCATCCTGCCAGATTAGAGTTACTCAGCCCTCTGGTGAAATGGTTTGGCTCTGTATCCCCACCTAAATCTCATCTCAAATTGTAATCCCCACTTGTCAGGGGAGGAACCTGGTAGGAGGTGATTGGATCATGGGGGGCAGTTTTCCCCATGCTGTTCTCATGATAGTGAGTTCTCTCAAGAGCTGATGCTTTTAAAGTGTGACACTTTCCCACTTCAATTTCTCTCTCTCTTGCCACCATGTAAGATATGCCTTGCTTCCCCTCACCTTCTGCCATGACTGTAAGTTTCCTGAGGCTTCTCCACCCATGAGGCACTGCATCAATTAAACCCCTTTTGTTTGTAAATTACCCAGTCTCAGGTAGTTCTTTATAGCAGTGTGAAAACAAACTAATACATGTGGGTTCCCTGCTTTATATACCATTAGTCTGAAAGGGGCAAGTCAGCATTCAGGAATTTGCCTAACTGATATAAGCTATGTTAATCCCCACTCGGTCTCTTACAGTGACACTGGCACCAGCACATCTGGCCATGACAAAATTTGCAGGTGCTTACGTTTCCTTCAATATGCAAAGGTGTGGCTATTTGAAAATATTCCTGCCCTCTCAATTTTCTGACATTTCTTTCCCTAGAACTGCTTCGACAAATAGAGTACAGTAGCAGTGAGGAATGAGTTATGAAAGGTGATGCAGCTTCTATTTTGTTTGTTGAAACACTTGTACTTGGAGCCTTGTACTACTCTCTAAGATACTTGAGTACCTTAAGGCCACCATGCTGTGAGGAAGCCAAATCACACAGAGAAGACTGTTTAAGAGTGTAGCCGACAATGCTTGGCTTCAACTCTTTACATGCTCATGCTGGCTACATATCTGTAAGGAGAAAACCTCCAGATAATTCTAACCCCTAACTCTTGAGTCACCCCACCTTTCAGCTCTTCTCAGCTGAGGCCCCAGAGACCATACAGCACAGTCTAGCAGTTCCCCTTATACCCTGTCCAAATTCTTAATCCACAACATTCTTGAGTGTAAAAAAGGCTCAGTTCTTGATTTAAGCCACTAAGTTGTGTTGGCGTGGTGTCAAACAGCAATAGTAAGCAGAACAAATGGTCAGACACTAATCACTTTTTTCAGTGCCCCTTTGGAATGTACAGAACTTAAAACTCAGCGTAAGGTAGTGGATTCCTGTTTTAAATGTCATTGTTTTAACTTCATGCCCATGTATCTGGCTCTTATTGAATTTGTTTGTGTGTATACCATAGGCATAATTTAAGGATTTCTGAGAGCTTTATGTAAAAGTGACCTTAACAAAAGTGCTATCAAAACAATATTTAAACTACAAGAATATGTGAATAACATCTTGATTCTGCTTGTATTGCCAAAGATAATTTGGGACAGATTTTAGTTAGGATTTAATTTTGCTACTTGGGAAAGAAAACTGAAGTCAAGAGTGGCTTAAATGCATAAGATTTTATCCAAATCACTTAACAGTCTCAGATGTGGGGTCAGACAATACACCTAAGTTTGAGCCATGTGTCACTAAAATATACAGGCTTTTCTCAGCTTTCTAACCAATCCATTTCTAGGGTTTGTCTCTCTTCTACGTGATCCAAAATGACTGGTGTTCCTCCACCATATGTTCATAAGAATCAGGAAAGAGAAGGAGTGTTCCTGGACCAAACTGAGGGTCGGGCTGCTATTTCTTGTGGCCCAATAACAAGATGCAGATAAACTGGGGAGGAAGACAATTTTNTACACTGCCATGATCTGTCTTACAAGTTTTATTGTCTTTCTGTTTTGGACTAAAAGCAAAAATAGCATCCGCTCTACTCCCCTACCTTTCTGGCCATGTTCTCTTCACTGAATGCCACTCCCTAGTGAGTTCACTATATTCTTGTCCTGCCTTTTATGAGTTTCTTTAAAATGCCCAACTTTTTCCCCAAGACCTAGTAATTTTACGTCAATTTACATTAGCCTGGAATGTTTGTTTCTTACACATACATCTTTCTTGTCCCTTACCAATCTTCAAGAACACATATGATTTTTAAAATTTTTATTTATTTTATTTATGTATCTTTTAAGACAGAGTTTCACTCTGTTGCCCAGGCTAGAGTGCAGTGGCACGACCTCCGCTCACTGCAAGCTCCGCCTTGCAGGTTCACGCCATTCTCCTGCCTCAGCCTTCCAAGCAGCCAGAGCTACAGGTGTACACCACCATGCCTAGCTAATTTTTTGTATTTTTAGTAGAGATGGGGTTTTACTGTGTTAGCCAGGATGGTCTCAATTTCCTGACCTCGTGATTCACCCGCCTCGGCCTCCGAAAGTGCCGGGATTACAGGCGTGAGCCACCACGCCAGGCTGAGAATTTTTTTTCTTTTTAATTTCTGTAACTGATTACAGGGAGAAGGCCTGGAGATTATCACCAGATGAACTCAAAATTACAAGTTTTCCAGAGCTTATGTACCCTCTAAGCTATGTATCTACATTTAAGTGTGCATTCATCTAAAGACATAAATGATTAACTTTTGTGAATCTATAACTAAGGTCTGAGTCTTGGAGACCTTCCTCTGGAGCCTCAGTAAATGTACTTAAACTAAATGGGTCCAGATACTGGGGTCATTACCCTTATCTTGTCGCCTGCTCATTCATGTAGGTTTAGAGAGTTCTTCAGATCCCCAGTAAAACTTGTTTAATCCTAAATGGGTCCTGTTAAGAATTTATTTGTTGTTTTGTCATGGTTTCAGGCCCAGGAAAGGTGTAGGCAAAACTCTTGGTGGGTTTTTTTTTTTTTTACATTCCAGCCTTTGTATTAGGACACCGGCTCTTTCAGCTTTTAATATTTAACTTAACCCCCTCAGTTAGTACTTAAACTCTTGTTATGGAGGCCTGCATTAGTGAGACCTGGCCTGCCACAGGAGTAGGTCAAGTATTGATCTAGCATACTCTTAGGAAGTTGAACATTGTATTTCTATTTTTATATTCCTCAGAACTAACATGGCCACACTCAGCTGGAAGGACATCTGAGATATTGAGTATGTTTAGGGAAGAAATTTGCCCAGTTAATATTCGGAAGTTCTGTTACTAAGGACAAATTGGAGAATAGATTTTGTAGTACTACTAGAATTCTCCTCCATAGAGTGGATGCTTTGATAAGTGTTTCAATTTAATATATGTTTCAGAGAAGAGAAAACACTAACGCATATAAAGGAAGCACCTACTCTGTGTTAGAGACTACATTTTTACCTTAACCTGTGATGTAGAAGTTATGGGTCTCATTTTATAGAACAGTTATATATTCATCAAAGTTAAAAAACATGCCCAGTTTTTATTGCAATAAGTAGCAGAGTCATAGTTCTAAGCTAAGAAGGCTTTCTAACAGCAAATCTCATTTTCCTTGAGAGAGAGGAGAACTCTGGAGAGTGATATGGTCAGTGACGTTGAAGAAAGGAATGTATATTTTGCTAGTATTGAGCTGCCAACCATTCACCATGATGATTAATAATGAAGATGATGATGATGGTGATGCTAACTTCTATTGAATGTTGCCTGCAGGAATTCCTTTAAAATAACTATTTAAAACTTTGGGTTTCTTTCTAAAGAATAGGACCATGATTTTGTTCAAATATTTAAAATGATTGTCAACAATTCCTCTTTTAGTGCTATAAACCTTCTTTGACCTTGCACACAGTTGCATTCTCAGTAACTTATCTTGACTGTATTGAAGAAAAGTTTTGTATTTTAGTTGTTTCAGTTCTTCTGAAGATGAAGCTCTTTATCCAGCTTGCTAAACTGGAAAATAATTCAAATGTCAAATATTAATGTTATAAGGAGTTCTGTGACCTTTGAAAATTCTCTGATGTACTTTGGAAATTGTTATTTCCAATATCTTACACTTGGCTGTGCATGGGTTTATTCTTCATTAAAAAATAAACTAGTTCACATGCCTGAGAAATTTTTGAAGGCTGGTGCTACCCAACATGTTTGGAACCTATAAAATTATTGTCTTTAAAGCAGCATAGTCCTTAAAATCCATAAAGCTTGCAATAATAGTTCTAAGAAAATATTCAGCGACCAGATTAACACCCTTGTGAAGTAACAGCATAAATAGAATAAGACCAGTTAAGAACACTGCTCCAAAGTGGGCTGTGCTTTCAGGAAATGAGATATTGTAACAAAGATTCAAACAAATTTGGAAACAGTGCCTGAAGGAGGCCTATTAGTACTAATGTCATTAAAGTACAACGTATTTTCTAGATTTAATATTTTTTGTTGGTTTCTTTAATTTCCTACTTGCTTTCTCAATTCTTCAAGTAAATCCAGGGTTAAGTAGCAACATTATTTCAAGGCAAGAAACAGCTGCATTTTCCCTAGTGTCTCAAAAGCAGTAAAGCTGAGGATAATAGCTTCTGTTAGATTTCTTTATAGGAAATCTTAAATCATGAATCTCTTGGTTTTACAAGATAAGTATGTTAAAAAAATGAAAATAAAATCTGTATGTTTTAAATAATTAAATATAAATTTATATTGTCCATAGAAATATCTAATTGTATATGTTTCTATACTCCTAAGTCTTTAAACTCAAACTATTTCAGTAGGTGGTAAAGTGCTGTGTGTTGCTAAAATGTATGCTATAAGTTTTGAACTCACAGTCTCAGTGAGGTATATTATAAAATCTTGAGTCTGAGATTTTATAATAAATTATAGTAAAGTATCTACTAGTATCTTTATCTGCTAATATATGTATATCTGCTATTTTCCTCTCCTCCAAATTGTGGTTTCTTTTCAAATCAAAGTAGCTATAAGTCAATGAGACAGAAAAATTTCCAATCTTATAAATTAGAATTCATTTTAAATATGCAGCTGCTTGTGTCATGCACATGGTTTTATTTGTCATCCATGTTGCATAGTTCTAGTACTAGAATTAAGATTTTAGGCATTCAGATGCCCCATGGAGAAGACTGACTGTAACTTCCATAACCAATCAGTTACATTCTTAGTTCTGAACATTTCAAATGTGAAATAAAGGAGAGAATACATTTTGAAACATAATACATAATTCTATGTGCTGTTGTTTGTTAGATGAAGACTAACTACAATAATTTGATGCATTAAACTTTGTGATGATTTAACATTTCTTAAAGAAGCTAATTCCCAAAAATTAAAGTGTCACCCTCAGATATTGCCTCATGCTGTAAAAAATAATAAAACAATTACATTATTTAAAAATCATGACATGAGGCCTGATGAAATGGTCTGGACTTGAAGCAGGCATGCTATGTCCTCCGTCTCTCCTCATTTATCTTTGTTATATAGTCTTGGAATGAGTTAGGTGGCTGCCAATAGTCCAAGGCTAAAAATAGTTTTCAGCAAACCATTCAGGCGAAAGACTGGAAGTGGAATATGTATAAAGAATGTGAGGGCAATGGATTTAGCAGGAGAATTGCTGGAGGCACAATATCTAAAATTTGAATGGCTGAAAAATTTGTGACATAAGCAATTTTCAAGCATGTTAATTTCAGTTCATTTTAATTTTGCCTGGACAAGATATTCAACATATAAGCAATCAGTTCTCCAATATCCATCACAATCTAAAATTAGATCTTGATCATTTTATCTTTTGTGACATTTTCTCTTTTAAACAGATTTATCTTTAGCTGATTTGGACGTTTGTTTTGTTTCCTATTATTGACAATATTAATTTATTTCATGAAGGAAGCTTTTAAAAAATGACAAACCTTTTACTTGTTAAGTTTCAT